>NW_023045975.1:0-46941 GCF_011762505.2 Arvicanthis niloticus | reverse complement strand
ATCCAGAGAAAGGAGAAGACAGAAGGGCATCCATGGAGAGAAGAGGTCAGAAGGGCATCCAGAGAGAGGAGAGATCAGAAGGGCATCCAGAGAGAGGAGAATACAGAACCATTTCCACAGAGACAAGGGAACAGAAGGGCATCCTAGACAGCAGAGAAGACAGAAGGGCATCGGGAGATAGAAGAAGACAGAAGAGCAACCAGAGAGAGGAGAGGACAAAATGGCCTCCAGAGAGAAGAGAGAGCAGAAGGGAATCCAGAGACAAGAGTGGGCAGAAGGGCATCCAGAGAAAAGATTAAAGAAGGCCATACTTAGAGAAAAGAAGACAGAAGGGCATCTAGATAGAGGAGCGAACAGAAGGCCATCTAGAGAGAGGAGAGAACAGAAGGGCAAAATGAGAGGAGAAGACAGAAGGGCTTCCAGAGAGAGGAGAGAACAGAATGTCATCCAGAGAGAGGAGAGAACAGAAGGGCATCCAGAAGAAGGAGAAGACAGAAGAGAATCCTGAGAAAGGAGAGAACAGAAGGGCATTTGGAGAGAGAAAAAGACAGAAGGGGATCCAGAGAGGAGAAGACAGAAGGAAATCCAGAGAGAGGGCAAGACAGAAGGGAATCCCGAGAGAGAAGAGAACAGAGGGGCATCCGGAAAGAGGAGATAATAGAAGGCATCTAGATATAGAAGAGGACAGACAGGCATCCAAAGCGACGAGAGGACAGAAGGGGATCCAGGGAGAGAAGAGAACAGAAGGGCATCCAGAGAGAGGAGATGGCAGAATGGAATCCAGAGAGAGGATAGAATAGAAGGGCATCCAGAGAGAGAAGAGGACACAAGGGCATCCAGAAAGAGGAGAGAACAGAAGGGCATTCAGAGAGAGGATAGAACATAAGGTTATTCTGAGAGAGGAGAGAACAAAAAGGCATCCAGAAAGAAGAGAGAACAGAACTGAGAGAGGAGAGAACCGGAGGGCATCTAGAGAGAGGAGAGAGCAGAAGGGCATCTAGAGAGAGTAGAAAACAGAAGGGCATCCAGAGAGAGGATAGAACAGAAGGGCATCCAGAAACAGGAGAGAACATAATGGCATACAGAATGAGGAGAAGACAGAAAGGAATCCAGAGAGAGAGAAGATACGGGCATTTGGAGAGTGGAGAAGACAGAAGGGCATCCAGAGAGGAGAGGACAGAAGGGCATTCGGAAATAGAAGAAAACAGAAGGGCATCCAGAGAGAGAAGAGGACACAAGGGTATCCAGAGAGATGAGAGAACAGAAGGGCATCCAGAAAGAGAAGAGAACAGAAGGGTAACCATTGAGAGGAGAGGACAAATTTGCATCCAGAGAGAGGAGAGAACAGAAGGGCATCCAGAGAAAGGAGAAGACAGAAGAGAAGCGAAGAGACGAGAGAACAGAAGGGCATAGCTAAGAGAGGAGTAAGACAGAAGGGCATACAGAGAAGAGGAGAGGACAGGAGGGCATCCAGAGAGAGGATAGGACATAAGGACATCCCGAGAGAAGAGAGAACAGAAGCACATCCAGAGAGATGAGAGAACATTAGACAATCCTAGAAATAGGAGAGAACAGAAGCCCATGCAGTAGAGAGCAGAAGACTGAAGGACATCCAGAGAGAGAAGAGGACTGTAGGGCATCCGGAGAGAGAAGAAGACAGAGGGCATCCAGAGAGAGGAGAGGACAGAATGGCCTCCAGTGAGAGGAGAGAACAGATGGGCATCTAGAGAGAAGAGAAGACAGAAGGATATCCAGAGTGAGGAGAAAATAGTCGGGAATAGAGAGAGAGGAGAAGATAGAAGGGCATCGGGAGAGACGAGAGAACAGAAGGACCTAGGGGGAGAGGAGAAGACAGAAGGGCATCCAGAGAGATGAGAGGACAGAAGAGCATCCAGAGATAGTAGAGCACAGAAGGGCATCCAGAGAAACGTGAGAACAGAGAGACATCCAGAGAGAATACAGAACAGAAGGGCATCTAGAGAGAGGAGAGGACAAAAGGGCATCCAGAGAGATGTGAGGACAGAGGTCATCCAGAGAGAGTAGAGTGAAGAAGGGCATCCAGAGTGTGAAGAGGACAGAAGGGATCCAGAGAGAGGAGAGAACAGAAAGCCATCCAGAGAGAGGAGAAGACAGAAGGGTATCCATGGAGAGAAGAGGTCAGAAGGATATCCAGAGAGAGGAGAGAATGGAAGGTCATCCAGAGAGAGTAGAAGACATAAACATATCCTCTGAGAGAAGGGAACAGAAGGGCATCCAGAGATAGGAGAAGACAGTAGGTTATTGGAGATAGAAGAAGACAGAAGGCCATCCAGAGAGAGGAGAGGACAGAATGGACTCCAGAGAAAAGAGAGAGCAGAAGGGCATCCAGAGAGAGGAGAGGGCAGAAAGGCATCCAGAGAAAAAATTAAAGAAGGTCATACTTAGAGAAAAGAAGGCAGAAGGGCATCTAGATAGAGGAGCGAACAGACAGGCATCTAGTGAGAGGAAAGGAGAGAAGAGAAGGGCATCGAGAGAGTGGAGAAGACACAAGGGCTTCCAGAGAGAGAAGAAAACAGAAGGGCATCCAGAAAGAGGAGAGAACAGAAGGGCATCCAGAAAGAGGAGAGAACAGAAGGGCATCCAGAAGGAGGAGAAGACAGAAGGGCATCCAGAGAGAGTAGAGAACACAAGGGTATTCATAGAGAGGAGAGGACAAACGGGCATCCAGAGAGAGGAGAGTACAGAAGGGCATCCAGTGACAGGAGAGAACAGAAGGGCATATAGAGAGAAGAGAAGAAAGAAGCATATCCAGAGTGAGGAGAAAATTGTCGGGCATCCAGAGAGAAGACAGAAGGGCATCAAGAGATAGGAGAGAACATAAGGCCATCTACAGAGATGAGAGGACAGAAGTTTATGTAGAGAGGAGAGAACAAAGGGCATCCAGAGAGAGGAGAGAATAGAAGAGCATCCAGAGAGAGGAGAGAAAAGAAGGGCATCCAGAGAGCGTAGAGAATAGAAGGGTATCCATAGAGAGGTGAGGACAAATGGGCATCCAGAGAGAGGAGAGAAAAGAAGGGCTTCAAGAGAAAGGAGAAGACAGAAGGGCATCCAGAGAGAGGTGAGGACATAAGGACAGCCCGAGAGAAGAGAGAATAGAGGTACATCTAGATAGATGAGAGAACATTAGAGAATCCAGAAAGAGGAGAGGACAGAAGCCCATCCAGAAAGAACAGAAGACTGAAGGACATCCAGAGAAAGAAGAGCACTGAAGGGCATCAGGAGAGAGAAAAAGACAGAAGGGCATCCATAGAGAGGACAGGACAGAATGGTATTCAGTGACAAGAGAGAACAGAAGGGCATATAGAGAGAAGAGAAGACAGAAGCATATCCAGAGTGAGGAGAAAATTGTCGGGCATCCAGAGAGAGAAGAAGACAGAAGGACATGGGGAGAGAGGAGAGAACATGTCGGGCATCCAGAGAGAGGAGAGAACACAAAGGCATCCAAAGAGAGGAGAGAACAGAAGAAAATCCACAGACAGGAGAGGACATAAGAGCATCCTGAGAGAGGAAAGAATAGAAGGGCATCCAAAGAAAGGAGAAAACAGAAGGGCATCCAAAGAGAGGAGAGAACAGAAGAGCATCCAGAGAGAGGAGAAGACAGAAGGTTATCCAGAGACAGGAATGAACAGAAGGGCATCCAGAGAGAGAAGAAGACAGAAGGGCATCTGGAGAGAGGAGAGGGAAGAAGGGCATCCAGAGAGAGGAGAGGACAGAATGGAATCCGGAGAGCAGAGAAAGCAGAAGGACATTTTGAGAGAGGAGAAGACAGAAGGGCATACAGAGAGAGGAGAAAACAGGTCATCCAGATTGAGGAGATGCGCAGAAGGGCAACCTGGGAGAGAAGAAAACAGAAAGGCATCCAGAGAGAGGAGAGAACAGAAGGGCATCCAGAAAGAGGAGAAGACAGGCGTGCATCCAGATGGAGGAAGGAACAGAAGGGCATCCAGAGAGAGGAGAAGACAGAAGGGCATCTGGAGAGAGGAGAGGAAAGAAGGGCATCCATAGAGAGGAGAGGCCAGAATGGCATCCAGAGAGGAAAGAAAATAGAAGGGCATTAAGAGAGAAGAGAAGACAGAAGGGCATACAGAGAGAGGAGAGGACAGAAAGACATCTGGAGAAAGGAGAGAACAGAAAGGCATCCGGATAGAGGAGAGAACTGACAGTCATCTGGAGAGAGGAGCGAACAGAAGGGCATCCAGAGAGAGGAGAATAAAGAAAGTCATCCAAGAAGAAGAGAGATCAGAAAGTCATCCACAGAGAGGAGAAGACAGAAGGACATCCAGAGATTGGAGAGGACAGAAGGGCTTCCATAGAGATGAGAGAACAGAAGGACATCCAGAGAGTGGTGAAAACAGAAGGGCATCCAGAGATAGGACAGGACAGAAGGGCTTCTGGAGAGAGTAGAGAACAGAAGGGCATATAGAGAGAGGAGAGAATAGAAGATCATCCATAGAGAGGAAAATCAGAAGGGCATCCAGAGATAGTAGAGGACAGAGGGGCATCTAGATAGAAGAGAGAAAATAAGGAAATCCAGAGAGTCGAGAAGAATGAAGGGCATCCAGAGAGAGGAGAGAAGAGAAGTGCATCCAGAGAGCAGAGAAGACAGAAAGGCATCCAGAGAAAGGAGAAGACAGAAAGCATCCAGAGTGAGGAGAGAACAGAAGGGCATCCAGAGACAGAAGAAAACAGAAGGCCAACCAGAGAGATTAGAGGAGAGAACAGCATCCAGAGAGAGGAGAGGACAAAAGAGCATCCAGAGAGAGGAGAGGCCAGAACAGTACCCAGAGAGAGGAGAAGGCAGAAGTGCATCCAGAGAAAGGAGAGGAATGAAGGGCATCCAGAGAGAGAAGACAGAAGGGCATACAGAGAGAGGAGATGACAGAAAGGCTTCCAGAGAGAGCAGAGAACAGAAAGGCATCGAGAGAGAAGAGAGGACAGAAGAGAATCTAGAGAGAGGAGAGAACAGAAGTGCATCCAGAGAGAGGAGAAGACAGAAGTGCATCCAGAGAGAGAAGAGTACAGAAGGGCATCCAGAGAGAAGAGAGAACAGAAGGGGATACAGACAGAGGAGAGAAAAGAAAGTCTTCCAGAGAGATAGAGGATAGAAGGACATCCTGAGAGAGGAGAGAAAAGAAGGGCATCCAGAGAGAGGACAAAACAGAATGGAATCCACAGAGACGATAGCATAGAAGGCATCCAGAGAACAAAAGGGCCACAAAAAAGAGTAAAGGAGGCCACACAGAGAGAGGAGAAGACAGAAGAGCATCTAGATAGAGGAGAGAACAGAAGGGTATCTAGAGAGAGGAGAGAACAGAAGGGCATCCAAAGAGCGGAGAAGACAGTAGGGCTTCCAGAGAGAGAGGAGAGAACAGAAGGGCATCCAGAAAGAGGAGAAGAGAGAAGTATTCTAGATGGAGAAGAGGACAGATAGGCATCCTGAGAGAGGAGAGGCCAGAAGGGCATCCAGGGAGAGAAGAGAACAGAAGGTCATCCAGAGAGAGGAGAAGACAGAAGGGAATCCAGAGAGAGGAGAGAACAGAAGGGCATCCAGAGAGAGGAACGAGAAGAAGGGCATCTAAAGAGAGCAGAGAACAGAAGGGCATCCAGAAATAGGAGATAACAGAAGAGCATCCGGAGAGTGGAGAGTTCAGAAGGGCATCAAGAGAGAGTGGAAGACAGAAGGGCATCCAGAGAGAGGAGAGGACAGAAGAGAAGCACATCAAGAGGGAGGAGCAGGAAGAAGGTCATCCAGATAGAGGAGAGAACAGAATGACATCCACAGAGAGGAGACGACGGAAGGGCATCGAGAGAAAGGAGAGGACAGAAGGGCATCCAGAGTAGAGAACAGAAGAGCATCCTTAGAGAGGAGCAGAAAGAAGGTCATGCAGTTTGAAGAGAGAACAGAAAGGCATCCAAAGAGAGGAGAAGTCAGAAGAGCATCGAGTGTGAGGAGAGGACAGAACGGCATACAGAGAGAGGAGAAGACAGAAAAACATCCAAAAGAGGATAGAACACAAGGGCATCTAGAGAGTGGAGGAAACAGAAGATCATCCAGAGAGAGAAGAGAACAGAGGGGCATCCATAAAGGGGGAGAGGACAGAGGGCATCCAGAGAGAGGAGAGAACAGAAGGGGATTCAGAAAGATGAGAGAACAGGAGAGCATCCATAGAGAGAAGAGAACAGAAGCGCAAACATAGATATGAGAGGGCAAAAGGGAATCCAGCGAGAGGAGAGAATTGAAGGGCATCCAGAGAGAGGAGAAGACAGAAGGACATCCGGAGATAGGAGAGAACAGAAGGGCATCTGGAGAGAAGAGAGAACAGAAGGGTGTCAAGAGAGAGCATAGGACAGAGAACATCCGGAGACAGCAGAAGACATAAGGGCATCCTGAGAGAGGATATGACAGAAGTGCATCCAGAGAGAAGAGAGTAAAAAAGGGCCTCCAGAGAGAAGAGAGAACAGAAGGGCATCCACAGAGAGAAGAAGACTGAAGGGCATCCAAAAAGAGGAGAGATAAGAAGGGTATCCAGAGAGAGGAGAGGACAGAATGGCCTCCAGAGAGAAGAGAGAACAGAAGAGCATCCAGATTGTGGAGAAGACAGAAGGGCATCTAGAGAGAGAAGAGAGTAAGGCATCCAGCGAGAGGAGAGAACAGAAGGGCATCCTGAGAGAGGAGAGAGCTAAACAGAATCCTTACAGAGGAGAAGACAGAAGGGAATCCAGCGAGAGGAGAGAACAGAAGGGCATCCAGAAAGAAGAGAGAACAGAAGGGCATCAAGAGAGAGGAGAAAAATAGAAGAAAATCCAGAGAGAAGAGAGAACAGAGTGCATCAAGAGAGAGGAGAGGACAGAAGGGTATCCAGACAGAGAGGAGGACACAAGGGCCTCCAGAAGAAGAGAGAACAGAAAGTCATCCAGAGAGAGGGGAGTGAAGAAGGGCATCCAGAGAGAGGAGAGGACAGAATGAATCCAGAGAGAGGAGATTACAGAAAGCCATCAAGAGAGAGGAGAAGACAGAAAGGCATCCATGGAGATGAGAGCACAGAAGGGCATCCAGAGAGAGGAGAGAACAGAAGGGCATCCAGAGAGACTAGAAGACAGAAACACATCCACAGACAGGGGAGAACATAAGGGCATTCAGAGAGAGGAGCGAGCAGAAGGGCATCCAGAGAGAGAAGAAGACAGTAGGGCATCTGGAGAAAGGAGAGAACAGAAGGGCATAGAGAGAGAGAGAGGAGAGAGCAGAAGGTCATCCAGAGAGTGAAGAAGACAATAGGGCATGCGGAGAGAGGAGAGAACAGAAGGGCACCCAGAGAGAGGAGAGAGCAGAAGGGCATCCAGGGAGAGGAGAAGACAGAAGGGCATCCGGAGAGAGGAGAGAACAGAACAGCATCCAGAGAGAGGAGAAGACAGAACGGCATCTAGAGAGAGGAGAGGGAAGAAGGACATCCCAAAAGAAGAGAGAACAGAAGGGCATCCAGAGAGATGAGAGAACAGGAGAGAATCCAGAAAGAGGAGAGAACAGAAGCCCATCCAGAGAGAGCAGAAGACTGAAGGACATCCAGAGAGAGAAGAGGACCGAAGGGCATTCGCAGAGTGGAGAAGACAGAAGGCCATCCAGAGAGAGGAGATGACAGAATGGCATCCAGTGAGCGGAGAGAAAAGAAGGGCATCTAGAGAGAGGAGAAGATAGAAGGATATCCAGAGTGAGGAGAAAATTGCCGTGCATCCAGATGGAGGAGAATATTGAAGGGCATCGTGAGAATCAAGAAAACAGAAGGGCATAGGGAGAGAGGAGAAGACAGAAGGATATCCAGAGAAAGGGGAGGACAGAAGGGCATCCAGAGAGAGGAGAGAACAGAAGGGCATCCAGAGAGATTAGAGTACAGAAGGGATCCAGAGAAGAAAGTACAAAAGTGATCCAGAGAGAGGAGAGAACAGAAAGCCATTCAGAGAAAGGAGAGGACAGAAGGGCATCCAGAGTGAGGAGAGGACAGAAGGGCATCCTGAGAGAGAAGAGAACAGAAGGGCATCCAGAGAGATGAGAAGACAGAAGGGTATCCAGAGAGATGAGAAGACAAAAGGGCATCAGGAAAGAGGAGAGAACAGAAGGACATCCAGAGGGAGGAGACAACAGAAGGTCATCCAGAGTGATGAAAATACAGAAGGGCATCCAGAGAGAGGAGAATACAGAAGGGCATTAAGAGAGATGAGAGGACAGAAAGGCATGTAGAGAGAATAGAAGAGATAAAAGCATCCATAGATAGATGAAAACCGAAGATCATCCAGAAAGAGAAGAAGACAGAATGGCATCAAGAGAGAGGAAAGAACAGAAGGGCATGTAGAGAGAGAAGAAGACCGAAGGGCATCCATAGATAGGTGAAAACAGAAGGGCATCCAGAGCGAGGAGAAGACAGATAGGTATTCAGTTAGAGGAGAGAACCGAAGGGAATCCAGAGAGAGGAGACGACAGAAGGGCATCCAGAGAGAAGAGAAGACAGAAGGGCATCCAGAGAGAAGAGAAGACAAAAGGGCATCCAGAAAGATAAGAGAACAGAGAAGCATCCATAGAGAGAATATAATAGAAGGGCATCCAGAGAGATGAGAGGACAGAAAGGAATATAGAGAGAGGAGAAAATAGAAGGGCATGTAGAGAGAGGAGAAGACAGAAGGGCATCCAGAGAGAGTAGAGAAAAAAGGTAATCCAGAGAGAGAAAGAGGACAGAAGGTCATCCAGGGAGAGGAGAGGACAGAAGTCCATCCAGCAAGAGGAGAGAACAGAAGGGCATCCAGAGAATGGAGAGAACAGAAGAGCATCGGAAGAGAGGAGAAAACAGAAGGGCATCAAAAGAGAGGAGAGGACAGAAGGTCATCCATAGAGAAGAGAAGATAGAAGGGTATCCAGAGAGAGGAGAGGACGCAAGGGCATCCAGAGAGATGAGAGAACTGAAGATCATCCAGAGAGAGAAGAGAACAGAAAGGCATCCAGAGAGAGGAGAAGACAGAAGGGCATTCAGAGAGAAGAGAGGACAGAAGGGCATCCAGAAGAGAAGAGGACACAAGGGCATCCAGATAGAGGAAAGAACAGAAAGGCATACAGAGAGAGAAGAGAACAGAAGGGTATCCGGAGAGAGGATAGGAGAAAAGGGCATCCAGAGAGAGAAGAGAACAGAAGGGCATCCAAAGAAAAAAGAACACAGAAGGGCATACAGAGTGAGGAGAGGACAGAAGAAAATCCAGAGAGAGGAGAGAACAGAAAGGCATCCAGAGAGAAGAGAAGACAAAAGGGCATCCAGAGAGAGTAGAGGAAAGAAGGGAATCCAGAGATAGAAGAGGACAGAAGGGCATTCAGAGAGAGAAGAAAGCAGAAGGCCATCCAGTGATAGGAGAGAACAGAAGGGCATCCAGAGAAAGGGGAAGTCCAAAGGGCATCCAGAGACAGGAGAGGACAGAAGGGCCTACATACAGAGGAGAGGACAGAAGGGCATCCAGAGAGTGGAGAAAACAGAAGGGCATCCAGAGAGAGGAGAGGACAGATGTGCATCTGGATATAGGATAGAACAGAAGGGCTTTCAGAGAGAGGAGAGAACAGAAGAGCATCCAGATAGAGGAGAAGACAGAAGGGCATTCAGAGATATGAGAGGACAGAAGGGCATTCAGAGAGGAGAAGACGGAAGTTTATCTAGAGAGAGGAGAGAACAGAAGGGCATACAGAGTGATGAGAGGTCAGGAGAGCCTCCATAGAGAGAAGAGAACAGAAAGCCAACCAGAAAGATAAGAGGACAGAAGGGAATCCAGAGAGAAAATAGGACAGAAGGGCATCCTAGAGAGGAGAGGACAGAAGGGCATCCAGAGAGAGGAGAAGACAGAAGGGCATTAAGAAAGAGGAGAGAACATAAGGGCATCCAGAGAGATGAGAGTACAGAAGAGCCTCCAAAGAGAGAAGAGTACAGAAAGTCAAAGAGAAATATTAGAGGACAGAAGGGAATCCAGAGAGAAAAGAGGACAGAAGGGCATCCAAGAGAGGAGAGAACAGAAGAGAATCCAGAGAGAGGAGAGGAAAGAAGGGCATCCAGGTAGTGGAGAATACAGAAGGGCATACAGAGAAAGGAGAAGACAGAAGGCATCCAAAGAGAGGAGAAGACAGAAGGGCATCCAGAGGGATGAGAGGAAAGAAAGGCATCTGGATAGAGGAGAGAACAGAAGGGCATCCAGAAGAGGAGAGAACAGAAAGTCATGTAGAGAGAGGAGAAGACAGAAGGGCATCCAGAGAGATGAGAGAACAGAAGAGCATCCAGAGAGAGGAGAGGACACAAGGGCATCCAGAGATATGAGAGAACCGAAGATCTTCCAGAGGAGAGAACTGAAGGGCATCCAAAGAGATGAGTGAACAGAAGATCATCAAGAGAGAGAAGGGAACAGACGGCCATACAGAGGGATGAGAGTACAGAATAGAATCTAGAGAGAGAATAGAACATAAGGGCATCCAGAGAGATGATGAGACAGCAGCTCATCCAGAGAGAGAGGAGACAACAGAAGGTCATCCATAGTGACGAAAAGACAGAAGGGCATCCAGAGAGAGAAGTGGACAGGAGGGTATAAAGATAGAGGAGAAGACAGAAGGGCATCAATAGACATGCGAGGACAGAAAGGCATGTAGAGGGAGGAGAAGACAGAAGGGCATCCATAGATAGGTGAAAACAGAAGAGCATCCAGAGAAAAAAGAAGACAGAAAGACATCCAGAGAGATGACTGTACAGAAGGGCATCAGGAGACTGGAGAGATTAGAAGGGCATCCAGAAAGAGGGCAATACAGAAGGGCATCCAGAGAGAGGAGAGGACAGAAGGACTTCAAGAGAGAGGAAAGAACAGAAGGGCATCCAGAGAGAGGAGAATATAGAAAGCATCTGGATAGAGGAGAGAACAGAAGGTCATCCAGAGAGAGCAGAAGACTGAAGGACATCCTAAAAGAAGAGATAATAGAAGGGCTTCCAGAGAGATGAGAGAACAGGAGAGAATCCAGAAAGAGGAGAGAACAGAAGCCCATCCAGAGAGAACAGAATACTGAAGGATATCCAGAGAGAGGAGACCAAAGGGCATCGGAAGAGAGGAGAAGACAGAAGGGCATCAAGAGATAGGAGAAGACAGAATGGCATCCAGTGAGCGGAAAGAATAGAAGGACATCTAGAGAGAGGAGAAGACAGATGGGTATCCAGAGTGAGGAGAAAATTGTCGGGCATCCAGATGGAGGAGAATATTGAAGGGCATTGAGAGAATCGAGAGAACAGAAGGACATAGGGAGAGAGGAGAAGACAGAAGGTCATCCAGAAAGAGGAGAGGACAGAAGGGCAATCAGAGAGAGGAGAGAACAGAAGAGCATCCAGAGAGAGGAGAGTACAGAAGGGATCCAGAGAAGAGAGTACAAAAGGGATCAAGAGAGAGGAGATAACAGAAAGCCATCCAGAGAGAGAAGTGGACAGAAGGGCATCCAGAGTGAGGAGAGGACAGAAGGGCATCCAGAGAGAGAAGGGAACAGAAGGACATCCAGAGGGATGAGAGGACAGAAGAGAATCTAGAGAAAGGAGGAAAACAGAAGGGCATCCAGAGAGATGAGAAGACAGAAGGGCATCCAGAGAGAGGAGAAGACAGAAGGGCATCAGGAAAGAGGAGAGAACAGAAGGACATCCACAGGGAGGAGACAACAGAAGGTCATCCAGAGTGATGAAAATACAGAAGGGCATCCAGAGAGAAGAGAGGACAGAAGGGCATCTAAAGAGAAGAGAACAGAAGGGCAACCAGAGAGAGGAGAATACAGAAGGGCATCCAGAGAGAATAGAAGACATAAAAGCATCTATAGATAGGTGAAAACAGAAGGGCATCCAGAGAGAGGAGAAGACAGAAGGGCATCCAGAGAGATGACTTGACAGAAGAGCACACGGAGAGTGGAGAGATCAGAAGGTTATCCAGACAGAGGGGAAGACAGAAGGGCATCCAGAGAGAGGAGAGAACAGAAGGGCATGTAGAGAGAGAAGAAGACAGAAAGGCATCATATATAGTTGAAAACAGAAGGGCATCCAGAGAGAGGAGAAGACAGATGGGCATCCGGTTAGAGGAGAGACCCGAAGGGCATCCAGAGAGAGGAGACAACAGAAGGGCATCCAGAGAGAAGAGAAGGACAGAAGGGCATCCAGAGAGAGGAGAAGACAAAAGGGCATCCAGAAAGATAAGAGAACAGAGAAGCATCCATAGAGAGAATATAATAGAAGGGCATCCAGACAGATGAGAGGACAGAAAGGAATATAGAGAGAGGAGAAAATAGAAGGGCATGTAGAGAGAGGAGAAGACAGAAGGGCATCCAGAGAGAGTAGAGAAAAAAGGTAATCCAGAGAGAGAAGAGGACAGAAGGTCATCCAGGGAGAGGAGAGGACAGAAGGCCATCCAGCAATAGGAGACTACAGTAGGGTATCCAGAGAATGGAGAGAACAGAAGAGCATCGGAAGAGAGGATAAAACAGAAGGGCATCAAAAGAGAGGAGAGGACAGAAGGTCATCCATAGAGAAGAGAAGAGAGAAGGGTATCCAGAGAGAGGAGAGGACGCAAGGGCATCCAGAGAGATGAGATAACTGAAGATCATCCAGAAGAGAAGAGAACAGAAGGGCATCCAGAGAGAGGAGAAGACAGAAGGGCATCCAGAGAGAAGAGAGGACAGAAGTGCATCCAGAGAGAGAAGAGGACACAAGGGCATCCAGATAGAGGAAAGAACAGAAAGGCATACAGAGAGAGGAGAGAAAAGAAGGGTATCTGGAGAGAGGATAGGAGAAAAGGGCATCCAGAGAGAGAAGAGAACAGAAGGGCATCCAAAGAAAGAAGAAGACAGAAGGGCATACAGAGAGAGGAGTGGACAGAAGAAAATCCAGAGAGAGGAGAGAACAGAAGGGCATCCAGAGGAAGGAGAAGTCCGAAGGGCATCCAGAGTGAGGAGAGAACAGAAGGCCCTACATAGAGAGGAGAGAACAGAAGGGCTTACAGAGATTGGAGAAAACTGAAGGGCATACAGAGAGGGGATAGGACATATGTGCATCTGCATAGAGGCTAGAACAGAAGGGCTTCCAGAGAGAGGAGAGAACAGAAGAGCATCCAGAGAGAGGAGAAGACAGAAGGGCATTCAGAGATATGAGAGGACAGAAGGGCACATAGAGAGCAGAGAAGACAGAAGGGCATCCAGCGAGGACAAGACAGAATGTCATCCAGAGAGAGGGGAGAACAGAAGGGCATCCAGAGCGATGAGAGTTCAGGAGAGCCTCCATAGAGAGAAGAGAACAGAAAGCCAAACAGAAAGATAAGCAGACAGAACAGAATCGATAGAGAAGAGAGGACAGAAGGGCCTCCAGAGATAGGAGATGACAGAAGGGCATCCAGAGAGACCAGAAGACTGAAGGGCATCCGGAGAGAGGAGAGAATATAAGGGCATCCAGAGAGATGAGAGTACAGGAGAGCTTCCATAGAGAGAAGAGTACAGAAAGGCAAAGAGAAATATTAGAGGACAGAAGGGAATCCAGAGAGAAAAGAGGACAGAAGGGCATCCAAGAGATGAGAGAACAGAAGGGAATGCAGAAGGAGAGAGGAAAGAAGGGCATCCAGATAGTGGAGAAGACAGAAGGGCATCCAGAGAGAGAAGAAGACAGAAGGGCATCAAGAGGGAGGAGAGGACAGAAAAGCATCTGGATAGAGGAGAGAACAGAAAGGCATGTAGAGAGAAGAGAAGACAGAAGGGCATCCAGAGAGATGAGAGAACAGAAGAGCGTCCAGAGAGAAGAGATCACTGAAAGGCATCCAAAAAGATGAGCGAACAGAAGATCATCAATAGAGAGAAAGGAACAGAAGGCCATCCAGAGGGATGAGAGTACAGAATAGAATCTAGAGAGAGAATACAACAGAAGTGCCTCCAGAGAGATGATGAGACAGCAGGTCATCAAGAGAGAGAGGAGACAACCGAAGGTCATCCATAGTGAAGAAAAGACAGTAGGTCATCCAGAGAGAGAAGAGGACACAAGGGTAAACAGAGATATGAGAGGGCAAAAGGGAATCCACAGAGAAGAGAGAATCGAAGGGCATCCAGAGAGCGGAGAAGACAGAAGGACATATGGAGATAGGAGAGAACAGAAGGGCATCCAGAGATAGGAGAGAACAGAAGGGCATCCAGAGAGAGGATAGGACAGAGAACATCTGGAGACAGGAGAAGACATAAGGGCATCCCAAGAGAGGATATGACAGAAGGGCATCCAGAGAGAAAAGAGTAAATAAGGGCCTCCAGAGAGATGAGAGAAGAGAAGGGCATCCACAAAGAGGAGAAGATTGAAGGGCATCCAAAGGGAGGAGAGATCAGAAGGGCATCCAGAGAGAGGAGAAGAAAGAAGGGCATCCGGAGAGAGGAGAAAACAGGATGGCATCAAGAGAGATGAGAGTATAGGAGAGCATCTATAGTGAGAAGAGAACAGAAGCGCAACGAGAGAGAGGAGAGGACAGAAGGGAATATAGAGAGAGAAGAGGATAGAAGGGCATCCAGAGGAAGGTGAGGACAGAAAGGCCTCCAGTGTGAAGAAAGAACAAAAGGGCATCCAGAGTGTGGAGAAGACATAAGGATATCTAGAGAGAGGAGACAACAGAAGGACATAAAAAGAGAGGAGAAGTCAGAAGGACATCCAGAGAGAGGAGAGAACAGAAGGACATCCAGAGAGATGAGAGTACAGGAGAGCCTTGATAAAGAGAATAGAACAGAAAGCCAACCAGATAGATTAGAAGACAGAATGTAATCAATAGAAAGAAGAGGACAGAAGGGCCTCCAAGAGAGGAGAAGACAGATGGGCATCCAGAGAGAGGAGAGGACAGAAGGGCATCCAGAGAGTGGAGAAGACAGAAAAGCATCCAGAGAGAGGAGAGAACATAAGTGCATCGAGAGAGAGGAGAAGACAGATCATCCAGAGAGAGGAGAAAACAGAAGGGCATCCAGAGATATGAGAGTACGGGAGAGCCTCCATAGAAAGAAGAGAACAGAAAGGCAAGAGAGATATTAGAGGACAGAAGGGAATCCAGAGAGAGAAGAGGACAGAAGTGCATCGAAAAGAGGAGAGAACAGAAGGGCATCCAGAGAGAAGAGAGGACAGAATGGCATCCAGAGAGGGGAGAAGAGAGAAAGGCATCCAGAAACAGGAGAGAACATAAGTGCATCAGAGAGAGGAGAAGACACATCATCCAAAGAGAGGAGATTACAGAAGGACATCCAGAGAGAAAAGAAAAGAAGGGCATCCAGAGATAGAAGAAGACAGAAGGGCATACAGATGGAGGAGAGGACAGAAGGCCACCTGGAGAGAGGAGAGAACAGAAGGGCATCCAGAGAGAGGAGAGAACAGAAGGCATCGAGAGAGAGGAGAGGACACAATGGCATCCAGAGATATGAGAGAACAGAAGATCTTCCAGAGAGAGTAGAGAACAGAATGGCATCCACAGAGATGAGGGAACAGAAGATTATCCAGAGACTGACGGGAACAGAAGGGCATCCAGAGGGATTAGAGGACAGAATAGAATCTAGAGAGAGGAAATAACAGAAGGGCATCCTGAGAGATGATGAGACAGAAGGGCATACAGAGAGAGGAGAGGACAGAAGGGCATCCAGAGAGAGGCAGAACAGAAGGGTATCAAGAGAGAGGAGGAGAAAGGAGGGAATCTAGAGAGAGGAGAAGACAGAAGGGCATCTGGATAGAGGAGAGAAAAGAAGGTCATCCAGAAAGAGGAGACAAAAGAAGGTCATCCATTGTGACCAAAAAACAGAAGGGTATCCAGAGAGAAGGGAACAGAAGGGCTTCCAGAGAGAGGAGAGAACAGAAGAGCATGTAGAGCAGAGCCAACAGAAGGTCTTCCAGAGAGATGAGAAGACAGAATGCATCCAGAGAGAGGAGTTTACAGAAGGGCATCCAGAGAGAAAAGAAAAGAAGGGCATCCATAGAGAGGAGAAGACAGAAGAGCATCCAGAGAGAAGAGAGAACAGAAGGGCATCCAGAGAGATGAGAGTACAGGAGAGCCTCCATAGAGAGAAGAGAACAGTAAGGCACCCAGAGAGTTGAGAGGAGAGAAGGGAATCCAGACAGAGAAGAGGACCGAATTGAATCCAAGAGAGGAGAGCACAGAAGTGCATCCATAGAGAGGAGACAAAAGAATGTCATCCATAGGGATGAAAAGACAGAAGAGCACCCAGAGAGAGAGAGAACAGAAGCACATCCACAGAGATGAGTGAACATAAGTTCATCCAGAGAGAGAAGGGTACAGAAGGGCACCCTGAAGGATGAGAGAACAGAACGGCATGTAGAGAGAGGAGAAGACAGAAGGGCATCCAGAGAGAGGAATGAAAAGAAGGGCATCAAGAGAGAAGAGAAGACAGAAGGGCATCGGGATGGAGGAGAAAACAGAAGGTCATCCAGAGAGAAGAGACAACAGAAGGTCATCCAAAGAGATGAAAATAAGAAGGGCATAGAGAGAGAGGAGAGGACAGAAGGATATCTGGAGAGAGGAGAGAAGAGAAGGGAATCTGGAGAAAGGGCAGAAGGGCATCCTGAGACTGGAGAGAACCGAAAATCATCCAGAGAGAGGAGCGAAGAGAAGCACATCAAGAGAGAGGGGCAGAAAGAATACCATCCAGACAGAGGAGAGAACAGAAGGGCATCGAGAGAGAGGAGAGGACAGAAGGGCATCCAGACAGAGGAGAGAACAGAAGAGCATCCACAGAGAGGAGCAGAAAGAAGGTCATGCAGTTAGAGGAGAGAACAGAAGGGCATCCACATAGAGGAGAAGACAGAAGGGCATCCACATAGAGGAGAAGACAGAAGGGCATCGAGTGAGAGGAGAGGACAGAAGGGCTTCCAGAGAGAGTAGAGACAGAAGAGCATCCAGAGACAAGAGAAGAAAGAAGGGCATCTAGAGAGAGGAGAGAACAGAAAGGCATCCAGGGAATGGAGAGGACACAAGGGTATTCAGAGTAATGAGCAAACAGAAGATCTTCCAGAGAGAGGAGAGAACAGAACGACATCCACAGAGATGAGGGAACAGAAGATCGTCCAGAGAGTGAAGGGAACAGAAGGGCATCCAGAGGGATGAGAGGACAGAATAGAATCTAGAGAGAGGAGACAACAGAAGGGCATCCAGAGAGATGATGAGACAGAAGGGCATCCAGAGAGAGGAGAGGACAGTAGGGCATCCAGAGAGAGGAATGTACAGAAGGGCATCCAGAGAGAGGAGAAGACAGAAGGGCATCTGGATAGAGGAGAGAAAAGAAGGTCATCCAGAGAGAGGAGTCAAAAGAAGGTCATCCATAGAGACAAAAAGACAGAAGGGCATCCAGAAAGTGGAGAAGACACAAGGGCATCGAGAGAAGAGAAGACTCAAGGTCATCTAGAGAGAGGAGAGAACAGAAGGGCACCAGACCAATGAGAGTACAGGAGAGCCTCCATAGACAGTAGAGAACAGAAAGTCAAAGACAGATATTAGAGGACAGAAGGGAATCTAGAAAGAGAAGAGGACAGAAGGGCATCCAAGAGAGGAGAGAACAGAAGGGCATCCAGAGAGAGGAGAGGAGAGAAGGGCATCCAGATAGGGGAGAAGACAGAAAAGCATCCAGAGAGAGGAGAGAACATAAGTGCATCGAGAGAGAGGAGAAGACATATCATACAGAGAGAGGAGAGAACAGAAGGGCATCCAGAGATATGAGAGTACAGAAGACCCTCCATGGAGAGAAGAAAACAGAAAGGCATAGAGAGATATTAGAGGACAGATGGGAATCCAGAGAGAGAAGTGGACAGAAGGGCATCGAAGAGAGGGGAGAACAGAAGGGCATCCAGATAGAGGTGAGGACAGAAGGGCATCCAGAGAGTGGAGAAGACAGAAAGGATTCCAGAGAGAGGAGAGAACATAAGTGCAACCAGATCATCCAGAGAGAGGAGATTACAGAAGGGCATCCAGAGAGAAGAGAAAAGAAGGGCATCCAGAGAGAGAAGAAGACAGAAAGGCATACAGATAGAGTAGAGGACAGAAGGGCATCCAGATAGAGGAGAGAACAGAAGGGCATCCAGGGAGAGTAGAGGCAGAAGGGTATCCAGAGACAAGAGAGGAAAGAAGGGCATCCAGAGAGAGGAGAGAACAGAAGAGCATCCAGAGAGAGGAGAGGACACAATGGCATCCAGAGATATGAGAGAACAGAAGATCTTCCAGAGAGAGGAGAGAACAGAACAGCATTCACAGAGATGAGGGAATAGAAGATCGTCCAGAGAGTGAAGGGAATAGAAGGGCATCTAGAGGGATGAGAAGACAGAATAGAATCTAGAGAGAGGAGACAACAGAAGGGCATCCAGTGAGATGATGAGACAGAAGGACATCCAGAGAGAGGAGAGGAAAGAAGGGCATCCAGAGAGAGGAAAGAACAGGCGGGCATCCAGAGAGGTGAGAAGACAGAAGGGCATCTGGATAGAGGAGAGAAAAGAAGGTCATCCAGAGAGAGGAGATAAAAGAAGGTCATCCATAGAGACGAAAAGACAGAACGGCATCCAGAGAGAGGAGGGAACAGAAGGGCTTCCAGAGAGAGGAGAGAACAGAAGGGCATGTAGAGAGAGGGGAGAACAGAAGGGCATAGAGAGAAAAAAAGTCAACAAAAGGACATCCATAGAGAAGAGAAGACAGAAGGGCATCCAGAGAGAGGAGAAGACAGAAGGTCTTCCGGAGAGAGGAGAATACAGAAGGGCATCCAGAAGGAGTTAGGAAAGAAAGGAATCCTGAAAGAGGAGAGAACAGAAAGGCAACCCGAGAGAGGAGAAGACAGAAGGGCATCCAGAGACAGGAGAGTAAAGAAGGGCATACAGAGAAAGGAGAGAACCGAAGGGCATCCAGAAAGAGGAAAGGACAGAAGGGCATCCACAGAGAGGGGAGAACAGAAGAGCAGCGAGAGAGAGGAGAGAACAGAAAGGCATCCAGAGAGAGGAAAAGATAGAAGGGCATCCAGAGAGAGGAGAGTAAAGAAGGGCAAACAGAGAGATGAGAGAACAGAAGGGCATCTAGAAAGAGGAGAGAACAGGAGGGCATCAAAAGAGAGGAGAGGACAGAAGGACATCCAGAGATAGGAGAAAAAAGAAGGTCATCCAGAGAGAAGAGAGAACAGAAAGGCATGCAGAGAGAGGAGAGGACACAAGAGTATCCAGAGAGATGAAAGAACAGAAGATCATCCAGAGAGAGAAGAGAACAGAAGGGCATACAGAGAGAGGAGAGGACACAAGGGCATCCCGAGAGATGAGAGGACAGAAGATCATCCAGAGAGAGAAGAGAACAAAAGGGCATACAGAGAGATGAGTGGACAGAAGATAATCTAGAGAGATAAGCGAACAGAAGGGCAACCAGATACATGAGAGGACAGAAAAAAATCCAGAGAGAAGAGAGGACAGAAGGACATCCAGAGTGTGAAGAGTACAGAAGTGCATCCAGAGAGAGGAGAAGACTGAAGGGCATCCAGAGATAGGTGAGGACAGAAGGGCCTCCATAGACAGGAGAGAACAGAAGAGCATCCAGAGAGTGGAGAAAACAGAAAAGCATCGAGAGAGAAGAGAAGACAGAAGTGTATCTGCAGGGAGGATAGAACAGAAGGGCATCCAAAGAGAAGAGAGAGCAGAAGACAATCTAGAGAGAGGAGAAGAAAAAGGGAATCCATAGGGAGTGGGGAACAGAAGGGCATCCAGAGAGATGAGAGTACAGGAGAGCCTCCATAGAGAGAAGAGAACAGAATGGCAACCAGAGAGATTATAGGACAGAAGGGAATACAGAGAGAGAAGAGGACAGAATGGCATGCAAGAAAGGAGAGGACAAAATGGCATGCAAGTAAGGAGAGGACAGAAGGGCATCTAGAGAGAGGAGAGGACAGAAGGGCATCCAGAAAGAGGAGAAGACAGAAGGGCATCCAGAGATAGGAGCGAACAGAAGTGCATCCAGAGACAGTAGAAGACAGAATGCATCCAGAGAGAGGAGATTACAGAAGGCCATCCAGAGAGAAGAGAAAAGAAGGGCATCCATAGAGAGGAAAAAACAAAAAGGCATTCAGAGAGAGAAATGAAGAGAAGGAAAACAAGAGAGAAGAGAAGACAGAAGGGCATCGGGATAGAAGAGAGAACAGAAGGTCATCCAGAGACAAGAGACAACAGAAGGTCATCCAGATAGAAGAAAAAACAGAAGATGATACAGAGAGAGGAGAGGACTGAAGGATATCTGGAGAGAGGAGAGAACAGAAGGGCTTCCGGAGAAAGGGCGGGCAGAAGGGCACCCTGAGACTGGAGAGAACAGAAAATCATCCAGAGAGAGGAGAGAAGATAAGCACATCAAGAGAGAGGGGCAGAAAGAAGGTCATCCAGACAGAGGCGAGAACAGAAGGGCATCAATAGAGAGGAGAAGACAGAAGGGCATCGAGAGAGAGGAGAGGACAGAAGGGCATCCAGAAAGAGGAGAGAACAGAAGAGCATCCAGAGAGAGGAGCGGAAAGAAGGTTATGCAGTCAGAGGAGAGAACAGAAGTGCATCCACAGAGAGGAGAAGACAGAAGGGCATCGAGTGAGAGGAGAGGCAGAAGGGCATCCAGATACAAGAGAGGAAAGAAGGGCATCTAGAAAGAGGAGAAAACAGAAGGGCATCCAGAGAGAGGAGAGGATACAAGGGCATCCAGAGATATGAGAGAACAGAAGATCTTCCAGAGAGAGGAGAGAAAAGAACGTCATCCTTGGAGATGAGGGAACAGAAGTTCATCCAGAGAGTGAAGAGAACAGAAGAGCATCCAGAGGGATGAGAGGACAGAATAGAATCTAGAGAGAGAATACAACAGAAGGGCATCCTGAGACATGATGAGACAGAAGGGCATCCAGAGAGAGGAGAGGGAAGAAGGGCATCCAGAGAGAGGAGAAGACAGAAGGGCATCTGGATAGAGGAGAGAAAAGAAGGTCATCCAGAGAGAAGAGACAAAAGAAGGTCATCCATTGTGACGAAAAGACAGAAGAGCATCCAGAGAGAGGAGGGAACAGAAGGGCTTCCAGAGAGAGGAGAGAACAGAAGGGCATGTAGAGAGTGGAGCCAAAAGAAGGTCATCCAGAGAGAGGAGAGTAAGAAGGGCAAATAGAGAGAGGAGAGGACAGAAGGGTATCCAGAGAGAGAAGAGGACACAAGGGAATCCAGAGATAAGAGACAACAGAAGGGAATCCAAGGAGAGGAGAGTAGAGAAGAGATTCAGAGAGAGGAGAGAACAGAAAGCCATCCAGACAGAGGAGAAGACAGAAGGGCATCTAGAGAGAGGAGAGAACAGAAGGGCATCGGTGCCACAAGAGAACAGAAGGGCATACAGAGAGAATAGAGGAGAGAAGGGCACCTAGAGAGAAGAGAAAAGAGAAGGGCATCCAGAGAGTGGAGAAGACAAAAAGGGAATCCAGAGATAGGAGAGAAAAGAAGGGCATCCAGAGAAAAAAGAAGGACAGAAGGGAATCCAGAGAGAAGAGAGAAAAGAAGGGCATCCAGAAAGAGGAGAGGACAGAAGGGCATCTGGAGAGGGTAGCGGACGGAAGGGCATCCAGAGAGGGGAGAGGACACAAAGGCATCCAAGGAGAAAGTGAACTGAAGGGCATCCAGAGAGTGGAGAGGACAGAAGGGCACCTAGAGAGAGCAGAGAACACAAGGGCATCCAGAAAGAGGAGAAAACAGAAGGGCATTGGTAGAGAGGAGAGACCAGAAGGGCCTCGAGAGATAGGAGAGGAAAGAAATTCCTCCAGAGAGAGGAGTATACCGAAGGGCATTCAGAGAGAGGAGAAGAGAGAAGATCATCCGGATAGAGGAGAGAATAAAAGGGCATCCAGGATGATGAGAGTACAGGAGAG
The DNA here is from genome assembly GCF_011762505.2 of Arvicanthis niloticus. NCBI lineage: Eukaryota > Metazoa > Chordata > Mammalia > Rodentia > Muridae > Arvicanthis > Arvicanthis niloticus. Next base: position 24,965 of record NW_023045975.1, on the reverse strand, counting down.
CATCCATAGAGAGACGAGAACAGAAAGGCAACCAGAGAGATTAGAAAACAGAAGGGATCCAGAGAGATGAGAGGACAGAAGGGCATCCAGAGAGAGGAGAGGATAGAAGGGCAACCAGAGAGAGGAGAAGACAGAAGGACATTCAGAGAGTGGTGAGCAGAGAAAGGCGTCCAGAGAGAAGAGAACCGAAGGGCATCCAAAGAGAGGAAAAGACCGAAGGGCATTCAGAGAGAGGAGAAGACAGAAGGTCATACAGAGAATGAGACTACAGGAGAGCTTCCATAGAGAGAAGAGAACAAAAAGGTAAACAGAGAGATTAGAGGACAGAAGGGATCCAGAGAGAGGAAATGACAGAAGGGCATCCAGGGAGAGGAGAGGAGAGGAGAGGAGAGGAGAGGAGAGGAGAGGAGAGGAGAGGAGAGGAGAGGAGAGGAGAGGAGAGGAGAGGAGAGGAGAGGAGAGGAGAGAAGGGCATCCAGAGAGAGGAGAGAACAGAAGTGCATCCAGAGAGAGGAGAAGACAGAAGGGTATCCAGACAGAGGTGAGCCCAGAATGGCATCCAGATCGAAGAGAACCGAAGGGCATCCAAAAAGAGGAGAAGACAGAAGGGCACCCAAAGAGAGGAGAGGAAAGATAGGCATTCTGAGAGAGCAGAGACAAGAAGGGCATTCAGAGAGAGGAGAAGACCGAAGGGCATCCAGCGAGAGGAGAGTAAAGAATTGCATACAGAGAGAGGAGAAAACAGAAGGGAATCCATAAAGAGGAGAGAACAAAATGGCATCCAGGTAGAGGAGAGGACAGAAGGGCATTCACAGAAAGGGTAGAAGAGAAGAGAATCGAGAGAGAGGACAGAACAGAATGGCATCCAAAGAGAGGATCGGACAGAAGGGCATCCAGACAGAGGAGAGAACAGAAGGGCATCCACAGAGAGGAGAGAACAGAAAGGCATCCAAAGAGAGGAGAGGACAGAAGGGCATCCAGAGAGAGGAGAAGACAGAACGGCATCCAGAGAGAGGAGAAGATAGAAGGGCACCCAGAGAGAAGAGAGGACAGAAGGACATCCAGAGAGAAGAGAGGACACAAGGGCATCAAGAGAGATTAGAGAACAGAAGAGCATCCAGAAAGAGTAGAGGACAGAAGGCCAATTAGAGAGATGAGAGAAGAGAAGATCACCTACAGAGAGGAGAGAACAGAAGGGCATCCAGAGAAATAAGAGAACAGAAGAGAAATCAGAGAGAGGAAAGAACAGAAGGGTTTCAGAGAGAGGAGAGGACAAAAGGGCATCCAGAGAGAGGAGCGAACATAAGGGAATCCAAAGAAAGGAGAAGACAGAAGGGCATCCAGAGAGAGGAGAGGACAGAAGGATATCATGAAATAGGAGAGAAGAGGACCAAAGGGCATCAGGAGAGAGGAGAAGCAGAAGGGCATCCAGAGAGAGTAGAGAATAGAACAGTATCCAGAGAGCAGAGAAGACAGAAATCATCCAGAGAAAGGAGAAGATAGAAAGCATCCAGAGAGAGGAAAGTACAGAAGGACATCCCGAGAGAAGAGAGAACAGAAGGACATCCGGAGATTGGGGCATATAGAAGGGCATCCAGATAGAAGAGGGTAAATAAGGGCATCCAGAGAGAGGAGAAGACATCCAGAGAGTGGAGCTGACAGAAGGGCATTCAGATAAAAGAGAAGACAGAAGGGCATCCGGAGAAAGGAGAGGATAGAATGGTATCCAGAGAAAGGAGACGACAAGAGGACTACCAGAGAGATGAGAGAACAGAAGATCATCCAGAGAGAGAAGAGAACAGAAGGGCATCCGATGAGATGAGAGGACAGAAGAAAATCTAGAGAGGAGAGAGTACAGAAAAAGATCCTGAGAGAGGAGAAGACAAAATTGCATCCTGAGAGAAGATCGGAGAGAAGGGCATCCAGAGAAAGCAAAGGACACAAGGGCATCCAGAGAGAGTAGAGAACATAAAATCTTCCATAGAGAAGAGAGGACTAAAGGGCATGCAGAGAGATGAGCGAACAAAAGATCATCCAGAGAGAGAAGAGAACATGAGGGCATCTAGAGAGATGACAGGACAGAAGAGAATCTAGAGAGAAGAGAGAACAGAAGGGCAACCAGTGAGAGGAAAAGACAGAAGGGCATTCAGAGAGAGGAGAGGACATATGGGCATCCAGAGAGAGGAGAGAGCAGAAGAACATCCAAAAAAGGAGAGGACAGAAGGACATCCCGAGAGAGGAGAGAACAGAAGGACATCCAGAGAGAGAAGAATACAGAAGGGCATCCACAGAGAGGAGAGAACAGAAGAGCATCGGAAGAGAGGAGAAAACAGAGGCATTCAAACAGAGGAGAGGACAGAAGGGCATCCAGAGAGATGAGAGAACAGAAGATCATCCAGAAAGAGAAGAGAACAAAAGAGCATACAGAGAGATGAGAGGACAGAAGATAATCTAGAGAGAGAAGAGAACAGAAGGGCAACCAGATATATGAGAGGACAGAAAAAAATCCAGAGAGTGGAGAGGATAGAAGGGCATCCAGAGTGTGAAGAGTACAGGAGTGCATCGAGAGGAAGGAGAGGGCTGAAGGGCATCCAGAGAGAGGAGAAGACAGAAGGGCATCTGGATAGAGGAGAGAATAGAAGTTCATCCAGAGAGAGGAGACAAAAAATGGTCATCCATAGAAACGAAAAGACAGAAGGGCATCAAGAGAGAGGAGGGAACAGAAGGGTTTCCAGAGAGAGGAGAGAACAGAAGGGCATGTAGAGAGAGGAGAGGACAGAGTAAAATCCAGAGAGAGAAGAGAACAGAAGAGCTTCCAGAGTGAGAAGAGGACAGAAGTCCATCCAGAGAGAGAAGTGACGAGTAGGGCATACAGAGAGAGAAGAGAAAGAAGCGCATCTAGAGACAAGAGAGGAAAGAAGAGCATCCAGAGAGTGGAGAAAACAGAAGGGCATCCAGAGAGAAGAGAAGACAGAAGTGCATCTGGAGGGAGGAAAGAACAGAAGGGCATCCAGAGAGAGGAGAGAACAGAACAGCATCCACAGAGATGAGGGAACAGAAGATCATCCAGAGAGTGAAGGGAACAGAAGTGCATTCAGATGGATGAGAGGACAGAATAGAATCTAGAGAGAGGATACAACAGAAGGGAATCCTGAGAGATGATGAGACAGAAGGGCATCCAGAGAGAGGAGAGGACAGATCATCCAGAGAGAGATTACAGAAGGGCATCCATATAGAAAAGAAAAGAATGGTATCCAAAGAGAGAAGAAGACAGAAGGGCATACAGATGGAGGAGAGAACAGAAGGGCATGTCGAGAGAGGAGCCAACAGAATGTCATCCAGAGAGAAGAGAAGACAGAAGGGGATACAGAGAGAGGAGAGGACAGAAGGGAATCCAGAGAGAGGAGAGAACAGAAGGGCATCCACAGAGAAGAGAAGACAGAAGGGCATCCATAGAGAAAAAAGGAAAGAAGAGAATCCAGAGAGAGAAGAGGACAGAAGGGCATCCAGAGTGATTAGAGGACAGAAGGAAATCCAGCGAGAGGAGACAATAGAAGGGAATCCAGAGAAAGGAGACCAAAGGGCATCAAGAAAGAGGAAAGGACACAAGGGCATCCAGAGAGATGAGAGAACAGAAGAGCATCGAGAGAGAAGAAGACAGAAGTCCATTCAGAGAGATGAGAGACTAGTAGGGCATCCAGAGAGAGTAGAGACAGAAGGGCATCCAGAGACAAGAGAGGAAAGAAGAGCATCCAGAGGGTGGAGAAAACAGAAGGGCATCCAGAGAGAAGAGAAGACAGAAGTGCATCTGGAGGGAGGAAAGAACAGAAGGGCATCCAGAGAGAGGAGAAGACAGAAGGGCATCCAGAGGGAGGAGAGAACAGGAGGGCATCTAGAAAGATGAGAGTACAGGAGAGCCTCCATATAGAGAAGAGAACAGAAAGGCAAAAAGAGAGAATAGAGGACAGAAGGGAATCCAGAGCAAAGAGAAATCAGAAGTGCCTACAGAAAGAGGAGAAGACAGAATGCATCCAGAGAGAGGAGATTACAGAAGGGCATCCAGAGAGAAGAGAAAAGAAGGGCATCCATAGAGAGGAGAAGACAGAAGGGCATCCAGAGAGAAGAGAGAACAAAAGGGCATCCAGAGAGATGGGAGAACAGGAGAGCCTCCATAGAGAGAAGAGAACAGTAAGGCAACCAGAGAGATTAGAGGACAGAGGGCAATCCAGAGAGAGAAGAGAACAGAAGGGCATCCAAGATAGGAGAGGACAGAAGGGCATCCAGAGAGAGGAAACAAAAGTAGGTCATCCATAGGGACGAAAAGACAGAAGGGCATCCAGAGACAGGAGAGAACAGAAGCGCATCCACAGAGATAAGTGAAGAGATCATCCAGAGAGAGAAGGGTACAGAAGGGCATCCTGAGGGATGAGAGAACAGAACGGCATGTAGAGAGAGGAGAAGACAGAAGGGCATCCAGAGAGAGTAGAGGACAGGAGGGCATCCAGAGAGAGGAATGAAGAGAAGGGCATCAAGAGAGAAGCAAAGACAGAAGGGCATCGGGATAGAGGAGAGAACAGAAGGTCATCCAGAGAGAAGAGACAACATAAGGTCATCTAGAGAGAAGAAACAAACAGAAGGGCATACAGAGAGAGGAGATGACAGAAGGATATCTGGGGAGAGGAGAGAACAGAAGGGCATCCGGAGAAAGGGCGGGCAGAAGGGCATCCTGAGACTGAGGAAAACAGAAAATCATCCAGAGAGAGGAGAGAAGAGAATCCCATCAAGAGAGAGGGACAGAAAGAAGGTCATCCAGACAGAGGTGACAAAGGATGGGCATCCATAGAAGGGAGAAGACAGAAGGGCATTGAAAGAGGAGAGGACAGAAGGGCATACAGAGAGAGGAGCGGAAAGAAGGTCATGTAGTCAGAGGAGAGAACAGAAGAGCATCCACAGAAAGAGGAAGACAGAAGGGCATCGAGTGAGAGGACAGGACAGAAGGGCATTCGGAGAGAGGAGAGAACAGAAGGGCATCCAGAGAGATGAGAATACAGGAGAGTCTCCATAGAGAGAAGAGAACAGTAAGGAAACCAGAGAGTTGAGAGGACAGAAGGGAATCCAGAGAGAGAAGAGGACAGAAGGGCATCGAAGCGAGGAGAGTACAGAAGGTCATCCAGAGAGAGGAGACAAAAGAAGGTCATCCATAGGGACGAAAAGGCAGAAGGGCATCAAGAGAGAAGAGAGAACAGAAGCGCATCCACAGAGATGAGCGAACAGAAGATCATCCAGAGAGAGAAAGATACAGAAGGGCATCCTGAGGGATGAGAGAACAGAACGGCATGTAGAGAGAGGAGAAGATAGAAGGGCATCCATAGAGAGCTGAAAAGAGAAGGGCATCCAGAGAGAGGAGAGGACAGAAGAGTATCCAGAGAGAGTAATGAAGAAAAGGGCATCAAGAGAGAAGAGAAGACAGAAGGGCATCGGGATAGAGGAGAGAACCAAAGGTCATCCAGAGAGAAGAGACAACAGAAGGTCATCCAGAGAGAAGAAAAAACAGAAGAGCATAAAGAGAGAGGAGAGGACAGAAGGATATCTGGAGAAAGGAGATAACAGAAGGGCATCCTGAGAAAGGGCGGACAGAAGGGCATCCTGGGACTGGAGAGAACAGAAAATCATCCAGAGAGAGGAGAGAAGATAAGTGCATTGAGAGAGAGAAGACAGATCATCCAGAGAGAGGAGAGAACAGAAGGGCATCCATAGTTATGAGAGTACAGGAGAGCCTCCATAGACAGAAGGGAACAGAAAGGCAAAGAGAGATATTAGAGGACAGAAGGGAATCCAGAGAGAGAAGAGGACAGAAGGCCATCGAAGAGAGGAGAGAACTGAAGGGCATCCAGAGAGAGAAGAGGACAGAAGGGCATCCAGAGAGGGGAGAAGACAGAAAGGCATCAAGAGAGAGGAGAGATCATAAGTGCATCCAGAGAGTGGAGAAGACAGATCATCCAGAGAGAGGAGATTACAGGAGGACATCCCGAGAGAAGAGAAAAGAAGGACATCCAGAGAGAGAAGAAGACAGAAGGGCATACAGACAGAGGAGAGGACAGAAAGGGATCCTGAGAGAGGAGAGAACAGAAGGGCATCAAGATAGAGTAGAGACAGAAGGCCATCCAGAGATAGGAGAGAAAAGAAGATCTTCCAGAGAGAGTAGAGAACAGAACAGCATCCACAGAGATGAGGGAACAGAAGATCATCCAGAGAGTGAAGGGAACACAAGTGCATACCGAGGGATGAGAGGACAGAATAGAACCTAGAGAGAGGATACAACAGAAGGGAATCCTGAGAGATGATGAGACAGAAGGGCATCCAGAGAGATGAGAAAACAGAAGGGCATCAAGAGAGAGGAGAATACGGAAAGGCATCTGGATAGAGCAGAGAAAAGAAAGTCATCCAGAAAGAGCAGACAAAAGCAGGTCATCCATTGTGATGAAAAGACAGAAGGGCATCCAGAGAGAGGAGGGAACAGAAGGGCTTCCAGAGAGAGAAGTGAACAGAAGAGCATGTAGAGAGAGGAGCCAACAGAAGGTCATCCAGAGAGAGAAGACAGAAGTGGATACAGAGAGAAGAGAGGACAGAAGGGAATCCGGAGAGAGGAGAGAACAGAAGGGCATCCAGAGAGAAGAGAAGACATAAGGGCATCCAGAGAGAAAAGAGGAAAGATGGGAATCCAGAGAGAGAAGAGGATAGAAGGGAATCCTGAGAGATTAGAGGACAGAAGGCCATCCAGCGAGAGGAGAGAACAGAAGGGCATCCAGAGAAAGGAGAAGAACAAAGGGCATCCAGAGAGAGGAGAGGACAGAAGGGCCTACATAGACAGGAGAGAACAGAAGGGCATCCGGAGAGAGGAGGGAACAGAAGGGCATATAGAGTAAAGAGAGGACAGAAGGGCATACAGAGAGAGGAGAGGACACAAGGGCATCCAGAGAGATGAGAGAACAGAAGAGCATCCAGAGAAACAAGAGGACAGAAGTCCATTCAGAGAGAGGAGAGAACAGAAGGGCATCCAGAGCATGGAGAAGACAGAAGGCCATCTAGAGAGAGGGGAGAACAGACGGGCATCGAGAGAAAGGAGAGAACAAAAGGACATCCATAGAGAAGAGAAGACCTAAGGGCATCCAGATAGAGGAGAGACCAGTAGGGCATCCAGAGAGAGGAGAATACAGAAGGGCATCCAGAAGGCAAGAGGAATGAAAGGCATCCGGAAAGAGAAGAGTACAGAAAGGCACCCAGAGCAAGGAGAAGACAGAAGGGCATCCATAGAGAAGAGAGTAAAGAAAAGCACATAGAGAAAGGAGAGAAAAGATGGGCATCCAGAAAGAGGAAAGGACAGAAGGGCATCCACAGAGAGGGGAGAACAGAAAAGCATCGAGAGAGAGGAGAGAACAGAAGGGCATCCAGAGAGAGGAAAAGACCGAAGGGCATCCAGAGAGAGGAGAGTAAAGAAGGGCAAACAGAGAGAGGAGAGAACAGAAGGGAATCCAGAAAGTGGAGAGAACAGAAGGGCATCCAGAGAGAGGAGAGGACAGAAGGGCATCCACAGAAAGGGGAGAACAGAAGAGCATCAAGAGAAAGGAGAGAACAGAAGGGAATCCAAATAGAGGAGAGGACAACAGGACATCCAGAGATAGGAGAAAACAGAAGGGCATCCAGAGAGATGAGAGAACAGAAAGGCATCCAGAGAGAGGAGACCACATAAGGGCATCCAGAGAGGCGAGAGAACAGAAGTTCATCCAGAGAGAGAAGAGAACAGAATGGCATCCAGAGAGAGGAGAGGACACAAGGGCATCCAGAGAGATGAGAGAACAGATGATCATCCAGAGAGAGAAGAAAACAAAAGGGCATACAGAGAGATGAGAGGACATAAGATAATCTAGAGAGAGAACAGAAGGGCAACCAGATATATGAGAGGACAGAAAAAAATCCAGAGAGAGGAGAAGACAGAAGGGCTTCGAGAGTGTGAAGAGTACAGAAGTGCATCCAGAGAGAGGACAGGACTAAAGAGCATCCAGAGATAAGTGAGGACAGAAGGGCCTCCATAGAGAGGAGAGAACAGAAGAGCATCCAGAGAGTGGAGAAAACAGAAGGGCATCAAGAGAGAAGAGAAGACAGAAGTGCATCTGGAATGAGGATAGAACAGAAGAGCATCAAGAGAGAGGAGAGAACAGAAGACAATCCAGAGAGAGGAGAAGACAGAAGGGCATCCAGAGGGAAGAGAGAACAGAAGGTCATCCATAGAGAAGAGAGTACAGGAGAGCCTCCATAGAGAGAAGAGAACAGAATGGCAACCAGAGAGATTAGAGGAAAGAAGGGAATCCAGAGAGAGAAGAGGACAGAATGACATGGAAGAGAGGAGAGGACAGAAGTGTATCCAGAGAGAGGAGAGGACAGAAGGGCATCCAAAAAGAGGAGAAGTCAGAAGGGCATCCAGAGATAGGAGCGAACAGAAGTGCATCCAGAGAAAGGAGAAGACAGAATGCATACAGAGAGAGGAGATTACAGAAGGGCATCCAGTGAGAAGAGAAAAGAAGGGCATCCATAGAGAGAAGAGGACAGAAGGGCATCCAGAGAGAGGAATGAAGAGAAGGGCATCAAGAGAGAAGAGAAGACTGAAGGTCATGGGGATAGAGGAGAAAACAGATGGGCATCCAGAGAGAGGAGAGACAGAAGGGCATCCAGAGACAAGAGAGGAAAGAAGGGCATCCAGTGAAAGAGAGAACAGAAGGGCATCCAGAGAGAGGAGAGGACACAATGGCATCCAGAGATATGAGAGAACAGAAGATCTTCCAGAGAGAGGAGAGAGCAGAACGGCATCCACAGAGATGAGGGAACAGAAGATTATCCAGAGAGGGAAGGGAACAGAAGGACATCCAGAGGCATGAGAGGACAGAATAGAATCTAGAGAGAGGAGACAACAGAAGGGCATCCAGACAGATGATGAGACAGAAGGGCATCCAGAGAGAGGAGAAGACAGAAAGGCATCCAGAGGGATCAGAGGACAGAATAGAATCTAGAGAGAGGATACAACAGAAGGGCATCCTGAGAGATGATGAGACAGAAGGGCATCCAGAGAGAGGAGAGGACAGAAGGGCATCCAGAAAGAAGAGAAGACAGAAAGGCATCTGGATAGAGGAGAGATAAGAAGGTCATCCAGAGAGAGGAGACAAAAGAAGGTCATCCATTGTGACGAAAATACAGAAGGGCATCCAGAGAAAGGAGGGAACAGAAGGGCTTCCAGAGAGAGGAGAGTACAGAATGGTATGTAGAGAGAGGAGCCAACAGAATGTCATCCAGAGAGAGGAGAAGACAGAATGCATCCAGAGAGAGGAGATTACAGAAGGGCATCCAGAGAGAAGAGAAAAGAAGGGCATCCATAAAGAGGAGAAGACAGAAGGGCATCCAGAGAGAACAGAGAACAGAAGGGCATCCAGAGCGATGAGAGTACAGGAGAGCCTCCATAGAGAGAAGAGAATAGTAAGGCAACCAGAGAGTTGAGAGTACAGGAGGGAATACAGAGAGAGAAGAGGACAGAATGGCATCCAAGAGACGAGAGGACAGAAGGGCATCCAGAGAGAGGAGACAAAAGTAGGTCATCCATAGGGATGAAATGACAGAAGGGCATCCAGAGAGAGGATAGAACAGAAGCGCATCCACTGACATGAGTGAACAGAAGATCATCCAGAGAAAGAAGGGTATAGAATGGCATCCTGAGGGATGAGAGATCAGAATGGCATGTAGAGAGAGGAGAAGACAGAAGGGCATCCGGAGAGAGGAGAGAACAGAAGGTCATCCAGAAAGAGGACAGATCAGAAGTGGAACCAGAGAGAGGAGAAGACAGAAGGGAAACCAGAGAGAGAAGAGAAAAAAGGGCATTCAGAGAGAGGAAAAGACAGAAGGGCATCCAGAGAGAGGAGTGGACAGAAGGGTATCCGGAAAGAAAAGGGAAGAGAAGGGCATCCAGAGAGAGAAGAGGACACAAGGGCATCCAGAGATAAGAGAGAACAGAAGGTAAACCAAGGAGAGGAGTGTACAGAAGGGATCCAGAGAGAGGAGAGAACAGGAAGCCATCCAGATAGAGGAGAATACAGAAGGGCATCTAGAGAGGGGAGAGAACAGAAGGGCATCCAGAGAGAGAAGAGACCAGAAGTGCATCCAGAGACAAGAGAGACCAGAAGTGCATCCAGAGAGAGGTAAGCACAGAAGGGCATCCAGAGAGAAGAGAACAGAAGGGCATTCAAAGATAGGAGAATCCCGAAGTGCATTCAGAGAGAGGAGTAGACAGAAATTCATCCAGAGAAAGCAGAGAACAGAAAGGCAACCAGAGAGATTAGAGGACATAAGGTATCCAGAGAGAGTAGAGGACAGAAGAACATCCAGAGAGAGGAGAGGACAGAAGCGCATCCAGAGAGAGGAGAGGACAGAAGAGAATCCAGAAAGAGGAGAGAAGAGAAGGGCATCCAGAGAGAGCAGAAGACTAAAGGACATTTAGAGAAAGAAGAGGAAATAAGGGCATATATAGGGAGAAGACAGAAGGCTATCCAGGATGAGGAGAGAATTGAAGGGCAGCCAGAAAGAGGAGAAAAGAGAAGGCCTTCCAGAGAGAGGAAAGAACAGAAGAGCATCCGGAGGGAGGGGAAGAGAGAAGGCATCCAGATGGAGAAGAGGAGAGACAGGCATCCAGAGAGAAGAGAGGATAGAAGGGCATCCAGGGAGAAAAGAGATCAGAAAGGCATCCAGAGAGAGGAGAGGACAGAAAGGCATCTAGAGAAAGCAGAGAAAAGAAGGGCATCCAGAAAGAGGAGAAGATAGAAGGGCATGCAAAGATAGGGGAAACAGATTCTGTCTTCTCCTCTCTCGGGATTTCCTTCTGTTCTCTCCTGTCACTGGATGTCCTTCTGTCCTCTCCTCTCTCTGGATGCCCTTCTGTCTTCTGCTCTCTCTGGATGCCCTTCTGTCTTTTTCTCTCTCTGGATGCCCTTCTGTCTTCTGCTCTCTCTGGATGCCCTTCTGTTCTCTCCTTTTTCTGGATTCTCTTCTGTTCTATCATTTCTCTAAAAGCCCTTCTTTTCAATCCTCTCTCGGGATGCCCTTCTTCACTCTCCTCTCTCTGGAAGCTCTTCTGTACTCTCCTCTCTATGGTTTCCATTCTATCCTCTCCTTTCTCTGGATGACCTTCTCTCTTTTCCTCTCTCTGGATGCATTTCTGTTCTCTCCTCTCTCTGGATGACCTTCTGTCTTCTCCTCTCTCCCCATGCCCTTCTGTTCTCTCCTCTCTCTGAATGCCCTTCAGCTCTCTACTCTCTCTGGATTCACTGTCTTCTCCTTCTCTTGATGCCCTTCTGTTCTCTCCTCTCTCTAGATACCCTTTTGTTCTCTATTCTATCTAGATGCCCTTCTGTCTTCTACTTTCTCTGTGTGGCCTTCTTGACTCTTTTCTGTGGATGCCCTTCTGACCTCTCCTCTCGCTGGATGACCTTCTTTTCTCTCTTCTCTCTGGAGGCCATTCTGTCCTCTCCTCTCTCTGGAAGCCATTCTGTCTTCTCCTATCTCCTGATGTCCTTCTGTCTTCTCCTTTTTCTGGATACCCTTCTGTTATCTGCTCTCTCTACATGTCCATCTGTCCTCTATTCTCTCTGGATGCCCTTATGTTCTCTCCACTCTCTGGATGTTCTTTTGTCTTCTCTGCTCTCTGGATACCATTCTACTCTCTACTCTCCCTGGATGACCTTCTGTCTTCTCTGACCTCTGCATACCGTTCTATTCTCTCTTCTCCCTGGATGACCTTCTGTCTTCTCTGCTCTATGGATGCCCTTCTGTTCTCCCCTCTTTGTGGATGTGTTTCTGTCTTCTCCTCTCTCTGGATGCCCTTCTGTTCTCTCCTCTCTCTGGATGCACTTTTGACATCTTCTATCCATGGATGCCCTTCTGTCTTCTCATCTCTCTGGATTGCTTTCTGTTAGCTCCTCCCTCTGGATCCCTTCTGTCCTCTCCTCTCTCTGGATGCCCTTCTTCACTCACCTCTCTCTGGATGCCCTTCTGTCCTCTCCTCTCTCTGGATGCCCTTCTGTCCACTCCTCTCTCTGGATGCCCTTCTTCACTCACCTCTCTCTGGATGCCCTTCTGTCCTCTCCTCTCACTTGATGTCCTTCAGTCCTCTCCTTTATCTGGATGGGATTTTGTCCTCTACTCTCTCTGGATGCCCTTCTCTTCTCTGTTCTCTCTAGATGCCCTTCTATCCTCTATTCTGTCTGGATGCCACTCTGTTCTCTCATCTCTCTGGATGCCCTTCTGTCCTCTCCTCTCTCAGGATGCCCGTCTGTAACATTCTCCATCTAGATTCTTTCTCTCTTCTCCTCTTTCTGTATGGCCTTCTATACTCTTTTCTGTGGATGCCCTTCTGTCTTCTTTTCTCTCTGGATGCCCTTCTTTTCTCGCTTCTCTATGGAGTTCATTCTGTCATCTCCTCTCTCTGGATTCCCATTTGTCTTCTCCTATCTCCAGATGCCCTTCTGTCTTCTCCTTTTTCTGGATACCTTTCTGTTCTCTCCTCTCTATACATGCCCTTCTTTCCTCTATTCTCTCTGGATGCTCTTATGTTCTGTCCTCTCTCTGGATGTTCTTCTGCCTTCTCTGCTCTCTGGATACCATTCTATTCTCTACTCTACCTGGATGCCCTTCTATCTTCTCTGTTCTCTGGATGGCCTTGTATTCTCCCCTCTTTGTGGATGTCTTTCTGTCTTCTCCTCATTCTGGATGCTCTTCTGTTCTCTCCTCTGTCTGGATGCCATTCTGACCTCTCCTCTCCAGAGATGCCCTTCTGTCTCCTCCTATCTCTGGATGGCTTTCTATACTCTCCTCTCTCTGCATCCCTTCTTCACTATCCTCTTTCTGGATGTCCTTCTTCACACTCCTCTCTCTGGATGCCCTTCTGTCCTCTCCTCTCTCTGGATGCCCTTCTGTTCTATTCTCTCTCTGGATTCCCTTTTTGTCTTCTCTCGCTGGATGTCCTTCTCTTCTCTCCTTTCTCAAGATGCCCTTCTATCTTCTCCTTCCTCTGGATGCCCTTCTGTCTTCTCCTCTCTTCCGATTTCTTTCTGCCTTCTCCTCTCTCTGGATGCCCTTCTGTTCTCTCCTCTCACTGAATGTCCTTCTGTCCTCTCCTCTCTCTGGATGCCCTTCTGTCTTTTCCTCTCTCTGGATGCCCTTCTGTCCTCTTCTCTCTCTGGATGTCCTTCAGTCTTCTGCTCTCTCTGGATGCCCTTCTGTTCCTTCCTTTGTCTATATTCTCTTTTGTTCTCTCATTCCCCTAGATGATCTTTTGTTCTCTTCTCTCTCGGGATGCCCTTCTTGACTCTCCTCTCTCTAGAGGCCCTTCTGTCCTCTACTCTCTCTGGATTTCCATGTGTCCTCTTCTCTCTCTGGATGCCCTTCTGTCTTCTCCTCTCTCTGGATGCACTTCTGTTCTCTCCTCTTTCTGGATTACCTATTTTTCTTCTCCTCTTTCTGGATGACCTTCTGTCCTCTCCTCTCTCTGGATGCCCTTCTGTCCTCTCTTCTCTCTGGATGCCCTTCTGTCCTCTCTTCTCTCTGGATGCCCTTCTATCTTCTCCTCTCTCGCTATGCCCTTCTGTTCTCTCATCTCACTGGCTTGCGTTCTGTCTTCTTCTCTTTATGGTTGCATTTCTGTTTTCTCCTCTTTCCGGATGACCTTCTGTCTTCTCCTATCTCTGGATGCCCTTCTGCTCTCTCCACTCTCTGTATTCCCTTCTGTCTTCTCCTCTCTCTGCATGCCATTTCATCTTCTCCTCGCTCTGGATTCGCTCTGTCTTCTGCTTTTCTGAATGCCCTTCTGTTCTCTCCTATTTCTGGATGTCCTTCTGTTCTCTCCTCTATCTAGATGCCCTTCTGTTTCTTCCTCTCTCTGCATGCCCTTCTGCTCTGTCTTCTCTCTGGAGGAAATTATGTCTCCTTCTCTCTCTGGATGCCCTTCTGTCTTCTGCTATGTCCTGATGCCCTTCTGTCTTCTCCTCTTTCTGGATGCCCTTCTGTTCTCTGCTCTCTCTAGATACCCTTCTGTCCTCTCCTGTCTCTGGATGCCCTTCTGTTCTCTTCTCTCTCTAAATGCCCTTCCATTTTCTCCTCTCTCAAGATGCCCGTCGGTCCTTTTCTACATCTGGATGACTCCTCTCTTCTCCTATTTACGGATGCCTTTCTGTTCTCTCCTCTCTCTGGATGCCCTTCTGTCTTCTAATCTCTCTGGATGCCCTTCTGTTCTCTCCTCTCTCCAGATGCCCTTCTGTCCTCTCCTCTCTCAGGATTCCCATCGGTCTTTTTCTACATCTGGATGCCTCCTCTCTTCTCCTATTTACAAATGCCCTTCTGTTCTCTCTTCTCTAGGGATGCCCTTTTGTTTTATCCTCTCTCTGTATGCCCTTCTGTACTCTACTCTCTCTGGATGGCCTTCTGTCCACTCCTCTCTCTTGATGCCCATCTGTCTTCTCCTCTCTCTCGATGCCCTTACCCTCTCTCCTCTCTCAGTATGTTCTTCTGTACTCTCATCTTTCCTTATGCTCTTTTGTATTCTCACTCTGGATTCCCTTCTGTCTTCTCCTCTCTTTGGATGCCCTTCTGTTCTTTCCTTTTTCTGGATGCCCTTCTGTTCTCTCCTCTCTCCGTATGCCCTTCTGTCTTCTCCTCTCTCTGGATGTCCTTCTGCTCTCTCCTCTCTGGATGCCCTTCTGTTCTCTCCTCTCTCTGGATACCCTTGTGTCCTCTTCTCTCTGGATGCCCTTCTGTTCTGTCCTCTCTCTGGATGCCCTTCTGTTCTCTTATCTTTCCGGATGCCCTTCTGTCCTCTCCTATCTGGATGCCCTTCTGTCTTCTCCTCTCTGAATGCCATTCTGTTCTCTCCTCTCTTTGGATTTCCTTCTGTCTTCTCCTCTCTCTGGATTCCCTTCTGCACTCTCCTCTCTCTGTATGCCCTTCTGTCCTCTCCTCTCTTCTTCTTATCTTCTGTCTTCTCCTCTTTCTAAATGCCCTTCTGTTCAGTCCTCTCTCTGCATTCTTTTCTGTTCTCTCCTCTCTCTGGATTCCATTCTGTTCTCCCCTAACATGGATGCTCTTCTTTTCTCTACTCTATCTGGGTGTCCGTCTGTTTTCTCCTCTCTCTGTATGGCATTCTGTACTATTTTATGTGGATGCCCTTCTTTGCTCTCCTCTCTGGATGCCCTTCTGTTCTCTGCTTTCTCTTGATGCCCTTCTGTCCTCTCTTCTCTCTGGATGCCCTTCTGTTCTCTTCACTCCCTGAATGCCTTCTGTCCTCTCCTCTCTCAGGATGCCTTTCGGTCCTCTTCTCCACTTGGATGTCTTCTCTCTTCTTCTCTTTCTGGATGCCTTTCTGCTCTCTCCTCTCTCTTGAAGACCTTTTGTTTTCTCCACTCTCTGGATACCCTTCTGTTCTCTCCTCTCTCTGGATTCCCTTCTGTCTTCTTCTCTCTCTGAATGCCGTTCTGGACTCTCCTCTATCCAGATGCCCTTCTGTTCTCTCCACTCTCTGGATTCCCTTCTGTCTTCTTCTCTCTCTGGATGCCATTCTATCCTCTCCTCTCACTGGATGCCCTTCTGTTCTCTCCTCTCTCCCGATGCCCTACTGTCTTCTCCTCTCTCTGGATGCCGTTTTGCTGTCTCTTCTTTCTGAATGCCCTTCTGTCTTCTCCTCTTTCTGGATGCCCTTGTGTCTTCTCCTTTCTCTGGATGCCCTTCTGTATTCTCCTCTCTCTGGACGCCCTTCTTTTCTCTCCTCGCTCTGGATTCCCTTTTTGTCTTCTCCTCTATCTGGATACCCTTCTGTAATCTGCTCTCTCTGGACGCACTTCTGTTTTCTCCTCTCTCTGGATGCCCTACCATTCTCACCTCACTCTAGATTCCCTTCTGTAATCTCCTCTCTCGGGATTCCCTTCTGTTCTCTCCTCTCACTAGATGTCCTTCTGTCCTCTCCTCTCTCTGGATGCCCTTCTGTCTTTTACTCTCTCCGCATGCCCTTCTGTCACCTTCTCTCTCTGGATGTCCTTCAGTATTCTGCTCTCTCTGGATGCCCTTCTGTTCTCTTATTTTTCTGGATTCTCTTCTGTTCTCTCATTTCCCTAGATGCCCTTCTGTTCAATCCTCTCTGGGGATGCCCTTCTTCACTCTCCTCTCTCTGGATGCTCTTCTGTCTTCTCCTACATCTGGATGCCCTTCTGTCCTCTATTCTCTCTGGATGCCCTTATGTTCTCTCCACTCTCTGGATGTTCTTTTGTCTTCTCTGCTCTCTGGATACCATTCTACTCTCTACTCTCCCTGGATGACCTTCTGTCTTCTCTGACCTCTGCATACCGTTCTATTCTCTCTTCTCCCTGGATGACCTTCTGTCTTCTCTGCTCTATGGATGCCCTTCTGTTCTCCCCTCTTTGTGGATGTGTTTCTGTCTTCTCCTCTCTCTGGATGCCCTTCTGTTCTCTCCTCTCTCTGGATGCACTTTTGACATCTTCTATCCATGGATGCCCTTCTGTCTTCTCATCTCTCTGGATTGCTTTCTGTTAGCTCCTCCCTCTGGATCCCTTCTGTCCTCTCCTCTCTCTGGATGCCCTTCTTCACTCACCTCTCTCTGGATGCCCTTCTGTCCTCTCCTCTCTATGGATGCCCTTCTGTCCACTCCTCTCTCTGGATGCCCTTCTTCACTCACCTCTCTCTGGATGCCCTTCTGTCCTCTCCTCTCACTTGATGTCCTTCAGTCCTCTCCTTTATCTGGATGGGATTTTGTCCTCTACTCTCTCTGGATGCCCTTCTCTTCTCTGTTCTCTCTAGATGCCCTTCTGTCCTCTATTCTGTCTGGATGCCACTCTGTTCTCTCATCTCTCTGGATGCCCTTCTGTCCTCTCCTCTCTCAGGATGCCCGTCTGTAACATTCTCCATCTAGATTCTTTCTCTCTTCTCCTCTTTCTGTATGGCCTTCTATACTCTTTTCTGTGGATGCCCTTCTGTCTTCTTTTCTCTCTGGATGCCCTTCTTTTCTCGCTTCTCTATGGAGTTCATTCTGTCATCTCCTCTCTCTGGATGCCCATTTGTCTTCTCCTATCTCCAGATGCCCTTCTGTCTTCTCCTTTTTCTGGATACCTTTCTGTTCTCTCCTCTCTCTACATGCCCTTCTTTCCTCTATTCTCTCTGGATGCTCTTATGTTCTGTCCTCTCTCTGGATGTTCTTCTGCCTTCTCTGCTCTCTGGATACCATTCTATTCTCTACTCTACCTGGATGCCCTTCTATCTTCTCTGTTCTCTGGATGGCCTTGTATTCTCCCCTCTTTGTGGATGTCTTTCTGTCTTCTCCTCATTCTGGATGCTCTTCTGTTCTCTCCTCTGTCTGGATGCCATTCTGACCTCTCCTCTCCAGGGATGCCCTTCTGTCTCCTCCTATCTCTGGATGGCTTTCTGTTCTCTCCTCTCTCTGCATCCCTTCTTCACTATCCTCTTTCTGGATGTCCTTCTTCACACTCCTCTCTCTGGATGCCCTTCTGTCCTCTCCTCTCTCTGGATGCCCTTCTGTTCTATTCTCTCTCTGGATTCCCTTTTTGTCTTCTCTCGCTGGATGCCCTTCTCTTCTCTCCTTTCTCAAGATGCCCTTCTATCTTCTCCTTCCTCTGGATGCCCTTCTGTCTTCTCCTCTCTTCCGATTTCTTTCTGCCTTCTCCTCTCTCTGGATGCCCTTCTGTTCTCTCCTCTCACTGAATGTCCTTCTGTCCTCTCCTCTCTCTGGATGCCCTTCTGTCTTTTCCTCTCTCTGGAT
Source organism: Arvicanthis niloticus (assembly GCF_011762505.2). Taxonomy (NCBI): domain Eukaryota; kingdom Metazoa; phylum Chordata; class Mammalia; order Rodentia; family Muridae; genus Arvicanthis; species Arvicanthis niloticus. The sequence goes on along the minus strand of NW_023045975.1, from coordinate 7,093 downwards.
GCCCTTCTGTCCTCTTCTCTCTCTGGATGTCCTTCAGTCTTCTGCTCTCTCTGGATGCCCTTCTGTTCCTTCCTTTGTCTATATTCTCTTTTGTTCTCTCATTCCCCTAGATGATCTTTTGTTCTCTTCTCTCTCGGGATGCCCTTCTTGACTCTCCTCTCTCTAGAGGCCCTTCTGTCCTCTACTCTCTCTGGATTTCCATGTGTCCTCTTCTCTCTCTGGATGCCCTTCTGTCTTCTCCTCTCTCTGGATGCACTTCTGTTCTCTCCTCTTTCTGGATTACCTATTTTTCTTCTCCTCTCTCTGGATGACCTTCTGTCCTCTCCTCTCTCTGGATGCCCTTCTGTCCTCTCTTCTCTCTGGATGCCCTTCTGTCCTCTCTTCTCTCTGGATGCCCTTCTGTCTTCTCCTCTCTCGCTATGCCCTTCTGTTCTCTCATCTCACTGGCTTGCGTTCTGTCTTCTTCTCTTTATGGTTGCATTTCTGTTTTCTCCTCTTTCCGGATGACCTTCTGTCTTCTCCTATCTCTGGATGCCCTTCTGCTCTCTCCACTCTCTGTATTCCCTTCTGTCTTCTCCTCTCTCTGCATGCCATTTCATCTTCTCCTCGCTCTGGATTCGCTCTGTCTTCTGCTTTTCTGAATGCCCTTCTGTTCTCTCCTATTTCTGGATGTCCTTCTGTTCTCTCCTCTATCTAGATGCCCTTCTGTTTCTTCCTCTCTCTGCATGCCCTTCTGCTCTGTCTTCTCTCTGGAGGAAATTATGTCTCCTTCTCTCTCTGGATGCCCTTCTGTCTTCTGCTATGTCCTGATGCCCTTCTGTCTTCTCCTCTTTCTGGATGCCCTTCTGTTCTCTGCTCTCTCTAGATACCCTTCTGTCCTCTCCTGTCTCTGGATGCCCTTCTGTTCTCTTCTCTCTCTAAATGCCCTTCCGTTTTCTCCTCTCTCAAGATGCCCGTCGGTCCTTTTCTACATCTGGATGACTCCTCTCTTCTCCTATTTACGGATGCCTTTCTGTTCTCTCCTCTCTCTGGATGCCATTCTGTCTTCTCCTCTCTCTGGATGCCCTACCATTCTCTCCTCACTCTAGATTCCCTTCTGTCTTTTCCTCTCTCCGGATGCCCTTCTGTCACCTTCTCTTTCTGGATATCCTTCAGTCTTCTGCTCTCTCTGGATGCCCTTCTGTTCTCTCCTTTTTCTGGATTCTTTTCTGTTTTATCATTGCCCTAGTAGCCCTTCTTTTCAATTGTCTCTCTGGATACCCTTCTTCACTCTCCTCTCTGGATGCCCTTCTGTCCTCTCCTCTCTATGGTTGCCATTCTATCCTCTCCTCTCTCTGGATGACCTTCTGTCTTTAACTCTCTCTGGATGCACTTCTGTTCTCTCCTCTCTCTGGATGACCTTCTGTCTTCTCCTCTCTTCCGATGCCCATCTGTTCTCTACTCTCCCCAAATGCCCTTCTGTTCTCTCCTCTCTCTGGATTCACTTCTCTCTTCTCCTCCTCTGGATGCTCTTCTTTCTCTCCTCTTTCTGGATTCTCTTCTGTTCTCTTGTCTCTCTGGATGCCCTTCTGTCCTCTCCTTTGTCTGGATGACTTTCTGTCTTCTCTCTCCCGATACCCATCTGTTCCCTCCTCTTGCCGGATGCCCTACTGTCTTCTCCTCTCTCTGGATGCCTTTCTGTTCTCTCCTCTCTCTGGATTCCCTTCTGTCTTCTCCTGTCTCTTGATGCTCTTTTGTTCTCTCCTCTTTCTGGATGCCCTTCTGTTCTCTCCTCTTTCTGGATGCCCTTCTGTTCTCTCCTCTCTCCGGATGCCCTTCTGTCTCTCCTCTTGCTCTCAATGCCCTTCTGGTCTCTCCTCTCTCTGGATGCCCTTTTTTCTCTCCTCTCTCTTGATTCCCTTCTGGCTTCTCTCTCTGGATGCTGTTCTATCCTCTCCTCTCTCTGGATGCCCTTCTGTCTTCTCCTCTCTCTGGGTGCACTTCTGTTCTCTCCTCTTTCTGGATTCCCTATTTTTCTTTTCCTCTCTCTGGATGCCCTTCTGTCATCCCTTCTCTCTGGATAACCTTCTGTCTTCTCCTCTCTCACAATGCCCATCTGTTCTCTACTCTCCCCGAATGCCCTTCTGTTCTCTCCTCCCACTGGATTCACTTCTGTCTTCTCCTCCTCTGGATGCCCGTCTGTTCTCTCCTCTTTCTGGATTCTCTTCTGTTCTCTCATCTCTCTGGATGCCCTTCTGTCCTCTCCTCTCTGGAGGCCCTTCTGTCTTCTCCTCTCTCTGAACGCCCTTCTATTCTCTCCTCCCTTTGGATTCCCTTCTGTCTTCTCCTCTCTCTGGGTGCCCTTCTGCTCTCTCCTCTCTCCGGATTCCCTTCTGTCTTCTCCTCTCTCTGGATGCTCTTCTGTTCTCTCCTCTCTCTGGATGACCTTCTGTCTTCTCCTCTCTTCCGATGCCCATCTGTTCTCTACTCTCCCCAAATGCCCTTCTGTTCTCTCCTCTCTCTGGATTCACTTCTCTCTTCTCCTCCTCTGGATGCCCTTCTTTTCTCTCCTCTTTTTGGATCCTCTTCTGTTCTCTTGTCTCTCTGGATGCCCTTCTGTCCTCTCCTTTGTCTGGATGACTTTCTCTCTTCTCTCTCCTGATACCCATCTGTTCCCTCCTCTTGCCGGATGCCCTACTGTCTTCTCCTCTCTCTGGATGCCTTTCTGTTCTCTCCTCTCTCTGGATTCCCTTCTGTCTTCTCCTGTCTCTTGATGCTCTTTTGTTCTCTCCTCTTTCTGGATGCCCTTCTGTTCTCTCCTCTTTCTGGATGCCCTTCTGTTCTCTCCTCTCTCCGGATGCCCTTCTGTCTCTCCTCTTGCTCTCAATGCCCTTCTGGTCTCTCCTCTCTCTGGATGCCCTTTTTTCTCTCCTCTCTTTTGATTCCCTTCTGGCTTCTCTCTCTGGATGCCATTCTATCCTCTCCTCTCTCTGGATGCCCTTCTGTCTTCTCCTCTCTCTGGGTGCACTTCTGTTCTCTCCTCTTTCTGGATTCCCTATTTTTCTTTTCCTCTCTCTGGATGCCCTTCTGTCATCCCTTCTCTCTGGATAACCTTCTGTCTTCTCCTCTCTCACAATGCCCATCTGTTCTCTACTCTCCCCGAATGCCCTTCTGTTCTCTCCTCCCACTGGATTCACTTCTGTCTTCTCCTCCTCTGGATGCCCGTCTGTTCTCTCCTCTTTCTGGATTCTCTTCTGTTCTCTCATCTCTCTGGATGCCCTTCTGTCCTCTCCTCTCTGGAGGCCCTTCTGTCTTCTCCTCTCTCTGAACGCCCTTCTATTCTCTCCTCCCTTTGGATTCCCTTCTGTCTTCTCCTCTCTCTGGGTGCCCTTCTGCTCTCTCCTCTCTCCGGATTCCCTTCTGTCTTCTCCTCTCTCTGGATGCTCTTATGGTCTCTCCTCTCTCTGTATGTGAAGACCTCCATACCCTTCCTCAAACCTCCAGAAATCTCCACCACCCAAAGATCACAAGAAACCTTACCTAAATGCAATCAGCAGAGGCTTTATTAGGGAAGTAAGCCGGTGGTCATAACGACAAGCTCTTTAGCTCCAAGAGCAAGGTTTTTGACCCCAAGTCCTGGGTTAAAGGGTCTTTTATAGCATGGGGTGTGGAAAGGAAGGCATTTTCAAGCGCTTACACAAGAATGGTTGCATTTTCACGCACTTACACATGAATGGTTACATTTTTGCGTGGTTACACATGAATGGTTGCATTTTCACGTGGTTCCACATGATTGATTGTTTTACAAATTTTGACCATAGCACTGCGAAGACCAAGGGAGGGGTAACCAATAACAGTAGAACATTTCAGAGGAATCTAGCCCAAATGATCTAGAGTCATGTGAAATCACTCTGCACACACATTCTTCTCAAAAATGTGGTTTTAACCATGCTATTGTGTCCTATCCTGCCATTTACCAACTATTTCAGATTAACTATCTTTGCTTCTTCCTTCTATAGCCCCAACTATGTGGCAGCATCTTTTATCTGTGGTCAAGAATGTGTCTTCCTGCCTTGAGCAAGGCTTGAGGAATGTAATTTAGCAAGTGTCCTTCACCTGGAATGTGAAGGCCTGAAATTTATTTTCAGTTCGGTGTTCTGTAATGCGAAAAATCTACACATATTTCAAAAAATGGCCTTTATAATTTTTCACTCTACGGATGGACTTCTGTACACTCCTCACTTTGTATGCCTTCTGTCTTCCCCTCGCTCGAGATGCTTTTCTGTTCTCTCCTCACTCTGGATTTCCTTCTGTTCTCCCCTAACATTGGATGCCCTTCTGTTCTATCCTCTCGCTGGATTTCATTCTGTCCTCTCCTCTATCTGGATGCCCTTCTGTCTTCTCTTCTCTCTGGATGCATTTCTGTTCTCTCCTCTCTCTGGATGCCCTTCTGTTCACTCCACAATCTGTATTAGCTTTTGTCTTCTCCTTCTCTGGATGCCCTTCTGTTCTCTCCACTTTCTGGATGCCCTTCTATTTTCTCCTCTATCTAGATGCCCTTCTGTCTTCACCTCTGTCTGTATAGCCTTCAGTACTATTTTATGTGGATGCCCTTCTTTGCTCTCCTCTCTCTGGATGCCCTTCTGTCATCTCCTCTCTCTGGATGCTGTTCTATCCTCTCCTCTTTCTGGATGCCCTTCTGTCTTATCCCCTCTCTGGATGTCCTTCTGATCTCTCTTCTCTCAGGATGTCCATCTGTCCTCTCCTCTCTCTGGATTCCCTTCTGTCTTCTCTTCTCTCGATGTCCTTCTGTTCTCTCCTCTTTCTGGATGCGCTTCTGTTTTCTCCTCTCTCCGCATACCCTTCTGTCGTGCCCTCTCTCAGGATGCACTTCTGTTCTCTACTTTTTCTGCATTCCCTATTTTTCTTTTCCTCTCTCTGAATGCCCTTCTGTCATCTCCTCCCTCTGCATGACCTTATGTCTTTTCCTCTCTCCCAATGCCCTTCTGATCTCTCCTCTCTCTGAATGCCCTTCTGTTCTCTCCTCTCTCTGGATTTACTTCTGTCTCCTTCTTCTATGGATGCCCTTCTGTTCTCTCCTGTTTCTGGATGCCCTTCTGTTCTCTCCTCTATCGAGATGCCCTTCTGTCTTCTCCACTCTCTGTATGACCTTCTGTACTATTTTATGTGGATGCCCTTCTTTGCTCTTTTCTCTCTGGATGGCCTTCTGTCTTCTATCTCCCGATGTCCTTCTTTCTTCTCCTCTTTCTGGATGCCCTTCTGTCTTCTCCTCTCTCTGGATGCAATTCTGCTCTCTTCTCTCTCTTGATGCCCTTCTGTTTTCTCCTCTCTCTTGATGCCCTACTGTCTTCTCCTCTCTCTGGATGCCCTTCTACTCTCTCCTCTCTCTTGATGCCCTTCTACTCTCTCCTCTTTCTTGATGCCCTTGTGTTCACTCCTCTCTCCGAATGCCCTTCTGTCTTCTCCTCTCTCTCTCAATGTCCTTCTAGGCTCTCCTCTCTCTGGATGCCCTTTTTTCTCTCCTTTCTCTGGATGCCCTTCTGTCTTCTCCTCTCTCTGGATGCACTTCTGTTTTCTCCTCTTTCTGGATTCCCTATTTTTCTTTTCCTCTCTCTGGATGCCCTTCTGTCATCTCCTCTCCCTGGATGCTCTTCTGTCTTCTCCTCTCTCTGGATGCCTTTCTGGTCTCTCCTCGCTCTGGATGCCCTTCTCTTCTCTCGTCTCTCTGAATTCCCTTCTGTCTTCTTCTCTCTCTGGATGCTGTTCTATCCTCTCCTCTCTCTGGATGACCTTCTGTCTTCTCCTCTCTCTGGATTCACTTCTATTCTCTCCTCTTTCTGGATTCCCTATTTTTCTTTTCCTCTCTCTGGATGCCCTTCTGTCATCTCCTCTCTCTGGATGACCTTCTGTCATCTCCTTTCTCCTGATGCCCATCTGTTCTATCCTCTCTCCAGATGCCCTACTGTCTTCTCCTCTCTCTGGATGCCCTTTTTTTGTCTCCTCACTCTGGAATCCCTTGTGTCTTCTCTCTCTTTCTGGATTCATTTCTGTTCTGTCCTCTCTATGGATGCCCTTCTGTTCTCTCCTCTCTTCCAATGCCCTTCTGTTTTTTCCTCTCCAAATGCCCTTCTGTTCTCTCCTCTCTCTGGATTCGCTTCTGTCTTCTCCTTCTCTGGATGCCCTTCTGTTCTCTCCTCTTTCTGGATGCCCTTCTTTTCTCTCCTCTATCTAGATGCCCTTCTGTCTTCTCCCTTTTCTGTATGCTCTTCTGTACTATTTTATGTGGATGCCTTTTTTGCTCTTGTCTCTCTGGATGCCCTTCTGTCTTCTCCTATCTACTTATGCTCTTCTTTCTTCTCCTATTTCTGGATGCCCTACTGTCTTCTTCTCTCTCTCGATGCCCTTCTGCTCTTTCCTCTCTCTGGATGCCCTTCTGTTCTCTCCTCTCTTCGAATTCCTTTCGGTTTTCTCTTCTCTCTGGATGCCCTTCTGCTCTCTCCTCTCTCTGGATGCCCTTCTGTTCTCAACTCTCTCTGGATTCCCTTCTATTCTTCTAACATTGGATGCCCTTGTGTTCTCTCTTCTCACTAGATGCCATTCTGTCCTCTCCTCTGTCTGCATGCCCTTCGGTCTTCTTCTCTTTCTGGATGTCCTTCAGTCTTCTGCTGTCTCTGGATGGGCTTGTGTTCTCTCTTCTTTCTGCATTCTCTCCTGTTCTCTCATCTCTCTGGATGAGCTTCTGTTCTCTTTTCTCTTGAGATGTCCTTCTGTTTTCTCTTCTCTCTGGATTCCCTTCTGTCTTCTCCTCTCTCTTGATGCCCTTCTGTTCTCTCCTCTTTCTGGAGGCCCTTCTGTTCCCTCCTGTTTCCGCATAACATTCTGTCGTCTCCTCTCTCAGAATGCCCTTCTGTTCTCTCCTCTCTCTGCATTCCCTATTTTTCTTTTCCTCTCTCTGGATGCCCTTCTGTCATCTCCTCTCTCTGGATGACCTTCTGTCTTCGCCTCTCTAGCGATGCCCTTCTGTTCTCTCCTATCTCCGAATGGCATTCTGTTCTCTCCTCTCTCTGGATTCAATTTTCTGTCTTCTCCTTCT
>NW_023045974.1:0-89364 GCF_011762505.2 Arvicanthis niloticus | reverse complement strand
ACATAATTACCTCTCTCTCTCTCTCTCTCTCTCTCTCTCTCTCTCTCTCTCTCTCTCTTCTCTCTCTCACATGCACACGCACACAAAACTTAACCCAAGTACTGTGTAAAATGAACAAAATAAAGTCCTTGTCCCCGGGACATACAGCTAGGGTAAATGGAGCAGCTTAGTTACTTACTGGGCACCTGTTATACCCCATGCATCCTGAATATGTTGCTTTCATATTCTATTATATCATCAAGGTCCAACCTCAACACAGGATCCAAGTTCTCAACTGGAAGCAGGGATATCTGGAAGGCGCATAATAAACACACACAGACAACTATCTTAGGTACAAACTGATAGACAAATTTCAAGGCTTAGGGTTACTCTTTCTCTCTGTGTGTCTCTGTCTCTGTCTGTCTCTGTCTCTGTCTCTGTCTCTGTCCCTGTCTCTTTCTGTTTCTCTGTCTCTGTCTCTTTCTCTCTCGCTTGCAGCTTGAGGCTGCACACACTCTGCATTCTTCTGCGCACTCTGCTTTTCTCCTGTGCGCTTTTCTTTCCTGGAACTCCTACTCTCCTACACACCTCTGTGCGTTCCCCTTTCACTCACACACACACTCTTCACACACACCACATGCACTCTCCTTACCACACACACACACACAACACACACACACACACACAACACACACACATGCTCCACAGTGTTCCCTCACATTTTCTTTCTACTAGCTCTCTTGCCTTTTTCTTGCCCCAGTCTTTTATTCTTTCTCCAAAAGCAGGTAGAAAAAAAAAAAGACATTGTATATATCATTGCCAAATCAAATTCAAAAGAATAACCACAGCCCACAAAGAATCAAGAATTACAATTATTCCCCAAAGTTTCAGGCTTCCCCTATTCCCAGGCCTGTGGCCAAAACAATAACAATTGCAAACTTGTCATTATTTAAACTTTAGACTTATTATACTTAAGAGCTCAGAGCCCCAAGGTCAGCTACATACATTTTCTTGGGAAGCTCTAATGATAAATGACATGGGCAAAGCTGCCAGGCAGTGGCCAGAAAGAAACAAGTTAACCCTTAACTCAGCAGTTCCGCTAGCTTTCTGCTTCTGCACATTGCGCAAATGAGTCTCCTAAGAGTCCCGGTGTTTTGACTTAATTTCACTAATATATATATATTTTTTTATGCATTCTATGCTTGCTTATCCAGGAACCACTCTCAAATGTGTAAAACTCATTTCATGACATCAATAGTTTTTTTTTCCTTTCTCAACTAAAGTATCCCATGTTTGTGTTCCCTTATTCCATTTTCCCTTATTCCATGATTGTGTCTCCTGTACTAATGCTTTTTTATAATATCAGTAAATTCCTTCACTTTCTGGTAATGGACCCTGTATGACTCTAGCAGTACGTGGCTCTGATTCATTTTCTAATATTTCTAAATATGATTTTTTCATACTTTCTTTGCAAGTCAAACATTAATCCCACACTACCATTGTGTAGTTATTGCATTGTTTCCAAGACGTGAGCACACAGCATGCACTTGGGCCATTAGGACTGTACTGTGCCCCTATGCCTGAATTTTTAATTGTTTAAGAATCATTACACCAAGGAACATCAATTTTCACAGAACTCACCAGAGCAGGAGGAGAAAAGAGTAGAAAAGTCAGATATAATAGAATAATTATGCACACCAAGGCCAACTGTAAAACAGTCACACACAAATGAAATCTGTACAGCCATTGTCCAGGGCTAAGGTTAGGAGAAATGGGAACAACTGGTTTTTACAAAGAGCTGCACAGACTACTGAGATGTCTCCATCCCGGCCTGCTGTGGCAGTACCTTATTTCAGATGGTTGGTCCCCTGGATGGATGTGTCTCCTGCTTCTCAGGGTCCCAGACACCATCCTTTTCTACAAAGAGCTGCCTCGGGCTTCTGAGATGTCTCCATCCCAGCCCACTGCTGGCATGTCACCGTATGCTGTCCCCGGCATTACATGACAGAAGGTATCATTCTGGAACATCTTCTCCAATAGAATTTTTCTGAGGTTTGAAATCATGACACTTAGCAAAGTATTTTGCACACCAGACTTTAAATAGTGTTTGTACAATTAATATAGAAAGCAGCTTTATAATAATCTGAGTTGATAGTTCACTCTACACCAAAAATCAATAGGATTTCAAACCGTTTGGCTAAGTGGTGACAGAAAACACCTCTTATTCACTTTATCATTCTTTCTCTTTTTCCCCTCTATACACACACACACACACACACACACACACACACATTGAAGAGTAACTGAGATATAATGTTTTATTGTTTCTACCTTGAAGTACATTTTGGAACAAAGTACTCAATGTTCATAAATAAAAATGAACAAGGAATACCAAGCATTTCCTTACGAGGGTTCCGGCTGGATGTGTGCATGTGTGTCACATGCATGCCTGGTACCCTCAGAGGTCAACATGAGCGTCGGATCCCCCCCAAGATAAAGTTGTGAGGCACCACTTGGATGCTGAACCTTGATATAGAAATAAATGTTCTAAAGTATGAACCATCTGTCCAGCTCCCAGGAATTAAAAGCATTTGAATGGGGGAGACCAAGCTTAGGCTTTTATCTAGAAAGATTTTAAGGCTCCAGCTTATTGCTTTTTTACACATACAAACTTTAAAGAGTCACAAAGAAGAAGGAATACTGAATGTATGTGTGTCAATAAGCATTTCACCTGCTGAAGGCATTTTTCTTAGAAAACATAATTTTTACTGTCTAAGAAAATAATCAGATTATTGGGGCCAGTCACTCAATGGTAGATAATCATCTAGCATAGTCAAGGCCTTGCGTTCAACTCTCAGCACTGAAAAATAACAAAAGCAAAACCAGATGCAGGGGCAGCTATAATCACAGCGCCTGGGAGGTAGAGGCAGGAGGTTTGGGAGTTCTAGATCAGCCTTATCTACATAGACTTCCAATGCCAACCAGGGTTACATGAGACTCTGTATCAAAACAAGCAAGCAAGAAAACAGACAAAAGACTGAAGCTACTAAGCTCCCATAAAGAGTTGACAGCGATTGAGAGCTACAACAATTCTAGGCTTTAGACTGGACTAGAAAAACCCCAGGGCGAAGAGTACCACCTAGTGGCCATTCGTCAGTATAACAACTTAGCCTGTGGTCGGCAGGGAAAGTTCCTGAACTCAAATCTCACTCAGCAGCTGCGGCCTTTCTCCAGATACTGAGGACAGGTAATCACAGACACAAGTTAGGACTAAGGACATATCTTAGGCATCGTTATTAGAGTGGAATGGGATAATGCGAGGGCCAATGCTTCTTTCTTTGCTGATGTCCATCCACGGTGAAGTAAGATGTCTGTAGCTGTAACCAGAGATCGCTCTAAACAAGCTCCAGTTCACCCAGATCCTGCTTTTCCTAACTTGGATGTGGGAAAAGTGGATCAGAAAAATAAAGTTAGTGTTTTATTGGTGTATATTTATATACATCATGGTATTTTATTTATTTAATTTATTTTGTATATACATACATACACATGCCATCACATGTATGTGAAAGTCGGAGGACTTGTGGGGAGTTGGTCCTCTCCATCTGTTGTGTGGGTGATGAGAACTGAACTCATGCCTTCAGGATTTATCTCAAGTTTCTGTACCCACTGAAACATTTTCTCCATCCCTCATAAAGATACAGTCATTCAGGTATATCAAAAACTGTGATTAACTCACCCCTTAAAAATAACCTTCCCCTTTACCCTCTTCTTCCTCCTCCTCCTCTTTCTTCTTCTGTACCTCCCCTTTATACACAAACCTCCCTGTGTGTGTGCTTGTGTGTGGCATGTGTGCGTGTCGCACGCGCGTGTGCGTTCATGTGTGTGTGTGTGTGTGTGTGTGTGTGTGTGTGTGTGTGTGTGTGATTGTGTAAAATCAAGCTTGGATCCACATGTGAGAGAAAATATTCAGTATTTTTCTTTCTGGGTCTAATTGCTTGATCTAATGATCACCAATTCCATCACTTTCCCTACAGATGGTATAACTTCAACCCTCTTTACCACTGACTTTATAGTATATGTGCTGTATTTTCCCTCATCAGGTGATAGGCACTCAGGCTGATTGCATAACTTGGCTGTGAACACTGCTCTAATGAGTATGAGCCTGCAGGTGACTCTGTCACGCTAGCTTGGATTCCTTAAGAGACATTCCTAGGCGCGTGCAGCGAGGACACACTGTAGCTCTGGTTTTGACTTTGTGAGGCGCCTCTACACCGATTTCTACAGTGGATGGTCAAATTTATGTTCCTATTCCCAGGATATGAGAGTTCCTTCTGCTTGCATTCCTGTCAGCATTTGTTGCTGTTATTTCCTTAATGGAGCCATTCAGACTAGAGTGTGAGGGGATCTCAGCGTCCTTCTGATTGGCATTTCTCTGATGCTAAAGCATGTAGGATAGTCTCATATAACTAGCTTCTTGTACCTCACCTTTCAAAATGTCCATTTCACTTGCACATGTATTGATGAGACTGTTTTATTATTTAATTTAAAGACCTCTTTATATTTTCCTGGTATTAGCACTTGGTTAGATGTGCAGCTAGTAAGGACTCCTCCTGTGCTACAAGCTGTTTCTCCAATCATTTAATCATTAATTGTTGCTTCTCACTACACATTTTTATTGTGTTAAGGTCAATCTATGCTTTTATATTCAGTAATGTTTGTTCTATGAAATTGGGTGCAATAATGTTTGGTGCACATATGTTTAGACTTGGTATAACCTCTTAATGACCCCTTTCCTTAATCAATATGAAGTAAACTTCTTTATCTCTTCTAATTAATTTTGATTTAAAGTCAACTTTGTCAGATATTAGTATCTGAGTTCCACTGGAGAAAAACATTTTTTAAAGGAATTGCTTACAAGAGGCTGAGAAATCCTATTTTAAAATTCTAACCAGATTATCCACATACAGGAAGTTATAATAAAGACATAAAGAACTCATAGATTCACTTAAATACTTAAATATGAAGATGTTCCTCAGCCCCACCCTTTCCCCACTGTCTTTTGAAAGTAAATTTAAAGACAATGATATAAAGCCTCGTTATTACCAAATACCTTAATGTGTATATTTTAAGATGGGGAATAATTTGTTGACAAAATTAGGATATTGTCATTGATCTAGTACTGCCATGTGATGAACAACCCTTATTACAATTTCACCAATTACTTTACTAATAGCTGTTCTAGCATAAGAGAGCATATAACCCAGGTCCCATCTCAGAAGCTCAGATTACACATTGTTTTTAGGTTTCCACTTTGTTAAAAACAAAAAACTTGGCGGTATGGTGGCCCATGTCTTTTGACCCAGTGCTCAGGAGGTCGAGGCAGGCATAGCTCTGTGAGTTTATGGCTAGCCTGATCTACATAGCAAGCTCCATGGCAGCCAGAACTATATAGAGAGACCCTGTCTCAAAAACAAAACAAGCAAACAAAAAAATCCATTGAGTAATAAGATAAATAATAATTACTAATTAGAACCCATAGGAGGAAAAACTAAGCATTTATGAGTCCAAACTGGTAAAAAATCTCTTCCTGAAAAGACCACAAATGACTTAGTCACTGTCCTAATGCTGTGAAGAGACACCATGACTCAGGCAACTCCTGTAAAGGAAAGCAGTTAACCAGGAGCTGGCTTACAGTTTCAGAGTTAGTCCACCATCGTCATAGCAGAGAACATGGTGGCATGTATGGCTCTGGAGCAGTAGCTGAGAGTTACATCCTGATCTGTAGGCAGAGGGTGGAAAGAGGGTGAGGAAGAGGAAGGGGAAGGGGAGGGAGGGGGAAGAGAGACTGAAACTGGATCTGGCATGGGCTTTGAAATTTCAAAGCCCACCTTCAGTGATACACTTCCTCCAACGAGGCCACACCTCCTAATCCTTGTAATCCTTCTCAAACAGTTCCACTCCCTGTTGTTGTTCAAGTATATGAGCCTCCGGCAGCAATTATTATTCAAACAACCACAATCAGAATTGGCTAAATAACTGATGGAGAACTAACTCACCATTTGATAATCATCTTGGTAAGAATTAGACAAAATTCACCAATGAATACTTGCATCTCATAGATGAAAGATGAATAAGATATTTATAGTGTGAGACTCTACATCCCAAAATGTATATTAATTCTAAAAAGGAAAATTATAATTTTACATTGAAGAAATATAGTAGGCACCATCTTTGTTTGTTTGTTTGTTTGTTGAGACAGGGTTTTCTGTGCAACAGCTCTGCCTGTCCTGTAACTCACTTTGTAGACTAGGCTGGCCTTGAGCTCAGAGATCTGCCTGCCTCTGCCTCCTGATTGCTGAGATTAAAGACTTGTGCCACCACTGCAAGCATCATCTTAATATGGAATCAGAATTAACTTTAGTAGTAAGGCATCAACAGACAACCTGTATCTTCTTCATGATGCACTATGATGAACACAACATCACCCATGAGACCATCTTCTTGAAACCCATCACCTGAATGTAATCACAAGGAAACATCAGTCCAGCCCAGGAGATGCTGGCACCAACTATGGTGCCCACTATGCCTACCAGCTACTCCCATGGCTTTAGGACACTAGAAGTCAGGAGGTTTCCTCTCCATTACAAGACATTTAGCCTGAGTCTTACTCTAGAATTTAGAAGAAGCAGAAATCAAAAACAAATAAAAGAAAACTTTCCCTGTGCTGGCATCTTTTAGCTCTGGCATGGAAGAACTAGGCAGTTAAGCTGAGTCTAGGGAGAAAAGTGAGATTTCAGAATGTCCATGCCAACTGAATTACCAAGTGGGATGCAGCTATTCCAGCTAATGACCTTGCAGCCACACCCTTCCCTAAAGCATCCCCTGGAACCCCAGTGGTACCACCACCCTCCCCAGACTTTCAGGGAACTTCTGATGGCTTCCCAGGGCAGTGGGCTTTCCTAACTCCTCTGGGGAGATGAACCTTGAGAACATGCCCCTTGGGTTGTGTTCTAGTGACCTACGGAATGACAAGTTCCAGTGCTTATTACTACACCAAAGTGATGTCTGAGCTGTTCCTTCAAACCCCATCGCACTCTGGAGTCTCCTTCCAGACCATCAGCAGCATGTCAGACTTCTGGGATGTGAGTACGGATGGCCTTGCTTTTAACCCATCCCCATCCCCATCCCCACCCCCACCCCCACCCCCACCCCACCCCACCCATAGGCCCTCCTTCTTAATGGCCTGAGACACAGGGTAGAGTCCAGGGAGGTCAGTCTGAAACCAGGACAAATTAAAGGATAAACCTGAATTAACAGATAGGGCTGGAGTGCAGGTGGAGGAGGTTGGAGAGAGACGAGGGTATCCATCTGGGGCTTGACCAGCAGGAGCCAGACTAGCATTTAAATCATAAGGGAAGCTTAAATCTCAAAATACAATATTTTAAATTGTATTCTGGTCAAGTTAGGAAGGTCAACTGTGGGGATCCAAAAAAATAGAGGCAAGTTGAGGGCCCAGGGAATGAGGGCAAAGGTCATGTATTAGGGTTAGCAGGAGGCTGGACCATGCTCAACCCAGCTGCTGGTCCAGTTTGCTCAGGGCCCACTCCTGGACAGTTTGTACTGGACAAAGTGGTACAACAACCAAAGCCTGGGGCATGGCTCCCACTCCTTCATCTACTATGAGAACCTGCTCCTGGGGGCCCCGAGGTTGCGGCAGCTGCGGGTGCGCAACGACTCCTGTGTGGTTCATGAAGACTTCCGGGAGGACATTTTGAACTGTTATGATGTCTACTCTCCGGACAAAGAAGATCAGCTCCCCTTTGGACCTCTCAATGGCACAGCGTGAGTGAGCCCCTGCCAAAATTGCAGGCCCCACCCCTTTGAGATTGCCAGTCCCTCCAGGGTGTGGAAAACACTTCTACTGAACTTTAAAAAAAAAAAACCTTAAGGGTGGGCACCTCAGGAGACTTGGGACCTCTTCCTAAGTCCATCAGTAAGTCGTTGGTGACACACACTTTGGTGTGTGTCATTCAAGTGTAGAGGAGACAGATTAGCAGAAAAGACAGCCTCTGACCTTGTTCCCACACACAAATTGACAGTCCCATCTTTTCTTGAAGGCAGAGTCCCTTGGTGGGTGTGGTCCATGAGAGTAGTCCTTGGTTGGAGAGCTTGACTCCTGGGACTTGATGCAGGAAGCAATAAGGGATGGAAGATAGATGAAGAACGAAGAGAGGAGAGGAAGAGGGTAGAGAGGATAGGGAAGGAGAAGGCGTAGGCAGGAAAGAAATCCGGGGGAGGAATGATGGGGGCTCTAGAAGGAAGAATCCTGGGGTGGAACCAGAGGAACTAGAAAGATCATGTCTGAATTTATGGCCCAAGTGTTTCCTTCATGTAACTACACAGCCTGGTGCCAAGAGTGCATTTACCTAGTGAAAAAGAAACTTAGGTTTGAGTTTCAGGGACTATCGCCAAATAGCTGACTGTCTTGGAACTCCCCAATCTTAATTTCCTCTGCTGTAAAATACGGACAGTAGTTTCCCTCTCTTCCCAAACAAGTTTTAGTAAGAAAAAAAAAAGACATATGTAAAGCATGTATTATGTGTGATATTATGTGCTCTATATGTGATATCACCTATAGGGCATATAAGATATGCTTCTCACAAAATTATGTATGAACCACATATAATACAAGCACACGTATACATGCATAGTACAGTAAATATCTATAGATACTCAATGCATGTGGAACTGTAAAGCCAAGCAATTCATAATTGCCTTACAGGGTGAGCGTTTAGCCTAGTTCTGATCTCTTTTCTCAAATGGTCTTTTTTTTTTCTTCCGACAGGTGGACATACCATTCACAGAATGAGCTGGGGGGTTCCTCCCACTGGGGCAAGCTCACAAGCTACAGTGGGGGTGGCTACTACTTAGATCTTCCAGGATCCCGACAAGCCAGTGCAGAGGCCCTCCAAGGACTCCAGGAGGGATTATGGCTGGACAGGGGCACTCGGGTGGTCTTTATCGACTTCTCCGTGTATAATGCCAACATCAATCTTTTCTGTATTTTGAGGTAAGTACCCTTCCCTCACTGCATCTCTCTGTCTATGGTTCCTGACTCATCTGATGTACTTGAGACCTTTCACTGCCAGGTACCCTATGCTGAGTGTGGGAGCCAGGGAAGCAGGAGGAGCTGTCTCAGTACGGTGCATGCTAGCCTTCTCACTTTCCTCACAGACTGGTGGTAGAGTTTCCAGCCACAGGAGGAACCATCCCGTCCTGGCAGATCCGCACAGTTAAGCTGATCCGCTACGTGAATAACTGGGACTTCTTCATTGTGGGCTGTGAAGGTCATCTTCTGTGTCTTCATCTTCTACTATGTGGTGGAGGAAATCCTGGAAATCCACCTGCATCGGTTTCGCTACCTCAGCAGCGTCTGGAACATTATGGACCTGGTGGTCATCTTGGTGAGGGATGAGGGACATACTGGAGGGTGGAGAGACTCTTCTTTGATGGGGGGGGGTTCTGAGTTCTTCCTTTTAGAGGTGTAAGCCCATCTTTTGATTTACTACAAGTCCTGTGCCAAGTCTCCCACAGAGAAAGGTTGAAGCCTCCTGGCTCAGACCTTGGGAAATCTTGTCTTACACATCTTCTTTTCTCACCTGTGAATGGGCTCTCCTTTTCCCTTTTGTATCAGAATAGATCTGGATCTATTCTGGGTCTCTTTCTGCCTTTTGTTTTATGACCTGACCTCTTGAGAACCCTGCCATCCTCTTCTCTGTTTGAATACCTTGTTCCTTCCATTGTTATCTTGTTCTACTAACACGACGCATCCATTTTGTCGTTTTATTTTTACATTTATTTGTGTGAACACATGTGTGTGTGTGTGTGTGTGTGTGTGCTTGTGCACACGAGCACATACAACAGTGTGCTTACGGAGGTCAGAGACACCTATGGGAGTTGGTTCTCTCTCCACCATGTGGGTCCCAGAGAGAGAGAGACATCAAACAAACCCAGGTAGCCAGACATAGCAGCAAGAAGCTTTACCTGCTGAGCCATCTTGCTAGCCTACACATGTATTTCTTTGGAAACAAGGCTTAGGAGTGGGAGGTTGGAGGATATCATTTTCCTAGGTAGCACTTCCCCATAGTTCTTTGCAACCTCCATATTGCCAATGGCCCCAAAGCCTTCTCTTGGGCTGTTGGACATTAAAGCTGTTCCCTGGTCTTCTATTTTGTTCCATCTGGACCTCAGCTAGTGAACATCCAGCAGATGGTTTTCTCCTTGGCCTGGCTCTCCTCTGGGAGCTCATCTTTGAACATTCCTTAAGATCCTCCTGACTCCTCTGACACTCCCCATGACTCCTCTGTGGCAGCTCTCCATCGTGGCTGTGGGTTTCCACATATTCCGAACTCTGGAAGTGAACCGACTGATGGGAAAGCTCCTGCAGCAGCCAGACACGTATGCAGACTTTGAGTTCCTGGCCTTCTGGCAGACTCAGTACAATAACATGAATGCGGTCAACCTTTTCTTTGCTTGGATCAAGGTACCTGGGACTTGCATCCCAGCTCTGCCCCCAAGGCTCTCCCCCTGGGTAGATCTCCTTTCCTCACCTCATTTGCTACCATCTGTGGTCCCCGTCCTTTCCTGGAGTATTCTATGCTTTTCACCTTTTCTCCTTCACTTGTTTCACCATGGCCCTTGCAGATATTCAAGTACATCAGCTTCAACAAGACCATGACCCAGCTCTCCTCCACCCTGGCTCGCTGTGCCAAGGATATCCTGGGCTTCGCCATCATGTTCTTTGTTGTCTTCTTCGCTTACGCCCAGCTTGGCTACCTGCCTTTTCGGGACCCAAGTGGAAAACTTTAGCACTTTCGTCAAGTGCATGTGTGTGCCCTGCCCCAACCCTGGGGTCCCTCACCCTCTAGCCCCCAGGGTGTGTGTGACCTTGGGGAAGAAGGGAAGGTGTAGGGTGTATCACTGCTTAAAGGTATCTGATCGAGTCCTAAACTTGGGTGTGCTCTCAAGTAATTTTTCCACTTGCTGTGTCTGCTATGTTGGGTGTATTGTATAAGGTCAATGAGGGGTCTGGTTTTGGTAGGAAAGTGGGGTGGGGTCTGGATTGGAGCAAATATTGGCTAGGCTCTGGGTGAAGCCCAGGTCCCATCTCTTAGTTTCACTCAGTTCCGGATAATCCTTGGAGATTTTGACTACAATGCAATTGACAACGCCAACCGAATCCTGGGCCCTGTGTACTTTGTCACCTATGTCTTCTTCGTCTTCTTCGTGCTCCTGGTGAGGGTCCCTCTGTGGGCTGGTGACATAGACAATCTTCAAGGTGGGGTTTTGATTTCACATGTCTTCCACTTAGGATTATAACTGGTTTCTCACAGCACAGGGGAAAGTACATATGTGTGATCTTTTGCGTTTTCTGAAAGCTGGCTGGCTAATGTAGCAATGATACCAGTATGGCCAGGTGGTGTGGATACAGGAAATTTCAGATTCTTCGGGGAAAACCAAGTCCTCCTCTTCCAAAGAAAGGGGAGGGGTGCCTTATAAAGAGAAGTAGAGACCTCTGAGGCTTCCGTACCTGTTTTCTAAGAGACCCTTTCCTCTGGGGAGTTTCTGATGGCTTGTACTGCCAATGTTTGGTGGTGATTCCCTCTTCTTGCCAACTGGGAAATGCCATGGATTTACTTTTTTGAATTTTTTAAGATTTTATTTCCGTGTATGTGTTTGCTTGCATGTATGCACCACGTGTGTACCTGGTGCCTGCAAAGGTCAAAAGGGGGAGTTGAATCCCACAGATCTGGAGTTACAGATGGTTGTGAGCTATGGTGCTGGGAACTGAACTCTGGCTGTCTGCAAGAGCAACAAGTGCTCTTCAGTGACAAGTTGCCTTTCCAAGGGATTTTTATTAATATTAACAGAAGGTGTCCTTATTTGATCAACTGAAGGAGACGCAGGCATGGATTTGGGGTCGATGGTAAAGAAGAGAGCACGTTTGTACCTTCACATTGAAAAACTGACGACTTCAGTGATTGCTGGGCCCTTTATAGGTTAGGCCCATACCACATGCTGGGATAGCTTGATGCTTAGAAAAGATTACTGTAGTATCTGAGAATGAGAAATCTCAGGTCAGTGAGTGAACATGGTCTGTCCTTAACAGATATGTGCCCAAAGGAGGATTTTCAGGCTCTTGAGAGGCAGGTATGGGTGGACTTGAGTTCTGAAGTTGAAAGTTTATGTGTGGAACTTTGGGTAAGAGGGCTCAGTGCTTTTAGTGGGTTTGAAGGTGAAAACCTAAAGCAGGGCATGGTGGTACACCCTCCCAGCAGGGGAGACTGAGGCAGGTAGTTCTCTGTGAGTCCAAGGGGAGTCTGAGGATAGTCAAGGATATATAGAAAGATCTGTGTCAAAATACAAAAGCAACCATGTCTCTACTTATCCTTTAGAATATGTTCCTGGCCATCATCAATGACACATATTCAGAGGTCAAAGAGGAGCTGGCTGGCCAGAAGGATCAGTTTCAGCTTTCTGACCTCCTGAAGCAGGTGACCACACAGTCTCTGCATAGCATCTCTATGTCTGGGTTTGGTTCTAAGGTGCTGTGCCATGGTGGGGCTATTCTTGATTGGTGCAGGTGCCTGTGTTCTTGAATGCCTTTGACTTGTACCTGGGGGCTTGAGATCTTCAGTTGGAGGTGGGAGCGGGGGCAATGGTGCTGAGAACCCTGTGAGCAAGTCTGTCAGCTTCCTCTCCCTTTCAGAGCTACAACAAGACCCTACTAAGGCTGCACCTGAGGAAAGAGCGGGTTTCAGATGTGCAGAAGGTCCTGAAGGGTGGGGAACCGGAGATCCAGTTTGAAGATTTCACCAACACCTTGAGGGAGTGAGCAAATGGAGATCCAACCTTCTTTGAAATTGGTCTAAAAGTTTGTAATCCTCAACTTTGCTGATAAGCCTTGTCTATAGACCTGTGATCATGACTTAGGGACTCCTGACCTTCAGAATTGTGACCTTGTTTACAGATCTCTGACCATAGTCTATACAAATTCTGGGCTTGTTGAACAACCTCTTACACCCCATATAACAGTATAATTATCCTACTATTATATATACTCCACCCACAATATTGGGTAAGTATATTGTGAGGACCATATGTGGACCAGGCATGAGTAGGGAGTGACATAATTAAATGAGACAAAAATCTTTGTCTCTTAGAAGCTTAAAGGCATGTATGCAAATAAGGCCAAGACACAGACTAAATTCAAGAACAGAAGTGACATGAAGAAAGGGAGGCATGGATCAAAGCAAGTTATCAATCCTTTTTGAGATTAAAGGAAAGCTTCCAGGAAGAGGTGTTGACTGGATAGGGGGTTTGGAGAATGCCTAGCTTACACGTGGATAAGCAGAGGAAGGCCAGTGTGAGAGCTGAGCATTGTTAAGCTATCCAGTGACTCACGGTGAGGGATAGGAGGCAGTGAGAGTGCCATGCTAGGAAGGGCCTGGAGCATCACCACTGGATCCAAGGAACAGGATGCTTAGTGGGGCTTTAAATCTGAGAACCTTGGGTGTGTACTTTCTATTACATTTTATTAGTTTTTGACCTGGGTCTCACTTTAGTACCAAGGTTCACCTCAAACTTGATTTGATTCTTCCTCTGCCCTCAGCTTCTCAAATACCTAAGAATCATAGACATCTTCCACCATGCTCAGGTACTATTAATTCAAAATGTTGATTACTCTCTTTATGGAGGGTAGATTTCAGGAGCAGAGAGCGAAAAGGAAACCCAGCTGGTTATCCAGGGGCAAAGAAATGGAATAATATCTGTATAAGATCCTGAGGTCCTAAATTAGTCAGTAAGAGCCAGAACATGAAGGAGAAATGAAAGAACTTGTTGGAGGAGGTGTAGAATCACAAGACCCCGAAGATCCTGGCTTTTCTATGTGGTCCTCTTCTTTTCCAGAAAGCAGCACTCAGAGATCAAGAGTCTGGTGTAAGGGCTGGGAGTGGTTTGAGTGGTTACAGTTGCTTCATCCCCTTGCTCTTCTTAGACTGGGGCACGAGGAGCACGAGATCACGGCTGCCTTCAGCAGGTTTGATCAGGATGGAGATCACATACTAGATGAGGAGGAGCAGGAACAGATGCAACAGGGGCTGGAAGAGGAGAGGGTGAGCAGGACCGTTTGGTGGGGAAGAGGTGTACACACATCACTTGCTTGTCCTCCCTCCCCACCACACCCAAGCCAAATCCAAGTTGAATGCCCTCCCATAAAAGAGAAAAAATTCTCTAGAATAATGGTTCTCAAAGTGCTGCATATTAAATATTCAGGAAAGCCTTTAAACACCCTCACTCTCGGTTCCCATGACCTAAATCAATCAGATCAGAATGCTCTGGGTGGTAGGGCTAAAACATGAGAACTTTCTTCAATTTCCTACGTGATTCCAGCATACAGTCAAAGTTCAGAACCATTGCTTTGCAAGAGGGACCAGTTCTCAAGATAATCCTTGATAATCCTCTATAAAGATTTGTTTCCTTGGAATTTTGAAATTGATCCTACTATGCCTGCTCCATCCCTATTAAGTGGAGGTCAGAAAACTCAAGGGCAGTGTTATCAGACATAAGGATGATGAACAGAGGACAGAAGCCCAAGACTAAGATTGTGATGCACAGCAGAGGCTGGAACAAAAGCAAGTGACTCTCCAGACTCATCTTTCCTCTAACATCTGACTTCCCGATCAGGTGACCCTCAGTGCTGAGATTGAGAACTTAGGCCGGTCTGTTGGATACAGTCCCCCAGGTGAATTGGGAACAGAGGCTGCCAGAGGACGAAACTGGGTTTCTGGAGAAGAATTCGACATGTATGTGGAGGCAGGGGCCCCAGGGATGGCTGACTGTGACATCTTCTCTTGAGACTCTTTCCACAATTCCTAATTCCCTTTGCTGGTCCTGATCTTTCTCAAATTCTACTCAGGCTCACAAGGAGAGTTCTGCAATTGCAGCGTGTTCTGGAAGGAGTTGTATCCCAGGTTGAGGCTGTGGGCTCAAAGCTGAAGATGCTGGAGAGGAAAGGGGAGCTGGCTCCCTCCCCATGAATGGTGAGTGTCTTCCAGTTGGATCCTCTGAGTTCATTACAGCTGGAATCCATCTTATTTTCTAGACAGTTAGGGAGGACATTCTAGAAAGATGTGGGGAGCAATGCTCACGGCAGTCATTTCTCTGTGGAGGTGAGGATGGAGGACAGGTTCAGAAGTTGCTTATACCAGCCTATAGATTACCTTGACATTTTAGGAGGGTCTTTGAGTTGTTATAATCAACTATGACACTATAAAAGAATAGACTGCTTATGAACAACTGAATTATGTTTTTCACAGTTTGGGAGGCTGGGAGGTCCAAGATTAAGCTACTAGAGATTCAGGATCTGGTGAAAGCCAGTTTCTTGCTTCATGGACCACTCAGCTGATATAGTCTCGTGTGGTGGGAGGAAAGTGGGGGACACTAATTCCCTTTATAAGGCTCCACACTCACGACCTTATCACTCCCCAAAGGCCTCACTTCCTAGTACTGTCACATTGGGGATTTGGATGTCAGCATAAGACTTTGGGGAGACACAAACATCAGTCTATAGCAATCTAGATTCTTTGTTAATAAGTTTCAGAGAAAAATAAATTCTCCTTCAAATGAGCTATTCCTTTTGCTTCCAACAGGAGGAGCAGCTGTTTGGGAGAACTCGTATAATCCATCCTAGGTGTCACTCCAGCCCTTTGGGAGTTCAGGGTGGGCTGGAGGATGGAAAGGGGGCTCCAAAAGCAACAGACAGCAAGTTCCTCTCTCTCTGCCTTCCCACAAGCCTCTTCTCCACCTCCCCCCTGCCTTTCTAGGGCAGCATGTCTCATGATAGCTGCTATGGAGTTCCACCCTGTATCTGGCCTTTTGAGCCAATGTTTTTGTGTGTAGCTGGGCAAGCATGCTTAGGCTTGTCCTTGGTGTTTCTGTATGTAGTTGCACAGTTCTGTAAAGTAGCATTTCCTACCTGGCCTCTCTCTTCCTGGGCATTTACTTCTGCTGTAATGATTGACACCAATAACAAATAAGAAAAAGCAGGAGATGGCAGTGACTCTCCTGAAGATTTCAGACAGCCACGGTTAGTCAAAAGGTAGAAGTCCAAGAGTAGCTGATGGATATTTCTTCCTACATTCCAGTAACTCTTACCCTCCTCCCATGTGTGTCACAATATCTACCATTGGCATGTATGGCTGTGTGTAGGGGGTCTTCTCTATCCCATGGAGTTTCCCTGTAAAAGAGAAAAGGAAGCCATAGAGGAAAGAAGATTCTTGTGTGGTGAGATTCCAACCGAGGAGTTACGAGTGATCAATGAAAGCTCTTCTGGAGGAGCCTGTCTTCTGCTTCTGATGTTCCACTGACTACCTGGAACCAAGGGAACTTCAATCCTGGAATCACACAGAACCTGAAGGAATCACGCAAGAGATGGTATCTGGACTCATTGATCTTTGGACTAATATGTGATGGTCTCTGGCTCTATTCATCATAGGACAATGTGAGGCTCCAAGATTATGATTATCAATAAAACTCTTTAGAAAATCAGGTCTTTGCATTTTATTCTGGGAAAAGAGAGAGAAGACAGGAGAATAGAAATGTAAGACATTCATGTGCACTCTCTGGAACATACTGGGAGTCATGTCACTGTCAGGGAGCTTGGCTCTCCTAAGAGTCTTGAAATAAGAAGCCCTGGCTCACAGGAGCGTTTGAAATGGTAGATACTATGATTATTCTATAAAAAAGAGTGGAGAAAAGGCACCTAGGGAGAATCAGTCTTCAGAGAAGAGATAGTTGGATTAGGAAGGCTTAGGGGGTAGGGGCAGCTGTGGTGTGTGTGTTTGTGTGTGTGTGTGTGTGTGTGTGCACAAGCATAAAAGCACAAGTGGCTGGAGGATAACTAAGAATAAGTAAAAAAAAAAATAAAAATAAAAATAAAAAACAAAACTCTTACACCAAGATTTTGGATGCACATACTGAAAAACTCTTACACACCTCCTTCCCCTCTCCAGTGACTCTCATTCCTTCCTACTCTGTACCTTCCATTGCTCCTCACTACATTTTTCTCAGTCATCCCTGTCACCCCCACCTGTTCTCACCCCCCTAAACATCCCGTAAACCTATGAGACATGTGCAACAACTAAGTACAATCAAGATAACCTATGTGTCAACAACGTTGGAAGCTTCCTTTCAAAAAGGTCCTTTCAATTAAACATTAGGGGCTAGCTTGTGCTTCAAGAGATCTGAGTCAGAGTGTTGATATTAGTCCAAAGCCTATGGGAAAGGTAAGGGAGAGAACAAGAATCAAGACCGAAATCTTGTAGGAGACAGCTTGCAAAAGCGTGGAATCCTTGAGCATTTCTTTGGTGAACAAAACATGTCAGAGTGCTGAGGTCTCGGGCGGAAGCCACTTCTCTGCAATGACTTCAGCTGACAAGTTATGGGTCCACTCTGGGGCCCAAGACAGGCCGTGGTTGGTACAAGTTCTAGAGTGTGGCTGCAGGGACGAGCACATTGCCAACACCAGGTACTGTGATCTCAGCAACGGGCTAATTCGCAATAGCCTTAGCTTCAGTTTCGGCTTCACGCTTGGACTTTGACAAAAGGTCATTATTGTAGGTGTGACTCGGTCAAGCCGATCAAAGCAAGGAAGCAGAGAGCAAGCGACGGGGCGGGGCACCCGCGGGGCGCACGCGCAGACGCCTCTAGAACCGGAAGCAGCCTTGGGTCGGGCATGGCGGGCGGCTGCGGAGGGCGTCCCGGCGACGCGACGGGAGGAGCCGCCTCGAGGTATTACCCGGCGTGGATGGAGACGCGACGGCTGGTGGGAGGCTGGGTCCGTATGCGGGAGCCGGTGTACCTGTCTGCCGCGTCAGGGCATTGAGATGAAAGTTACTCCTGAGCAAGGGAACAGAGTTGGCGGTTCAGGTGGGCGGGTGCGAGGGGAGGGTGGTGGAATGATGGCAGGAGGAGAATGCAGGCAACGGGAGCACAAGTCGGGAGGGACATCGGAACAGTCCTCTTAGGCTGGATTAGATCTGGGTGTAAAACATTTACTCCTCAACCCCCACCCCCGCCTTGCCAGATGATGCTGCGGTGGAGACAGCTGAGGAAGCAAAGGAGCCTGCCGAAGCTGACATCAGTGAGCTCTGCCGGGACATGTTCTCCAAAATGGCCACATATTTGACTGGGGAACTGACAGGTGAGACGCAGCCCCTTCTGGCTGATCCCGGTTGTGTAATTGCATTTGGCTTCTCAGAAACCTGAGAGGTGCTTTAGCAGACTCTTGTCAGTCAGCGGTTGAATAGGAGGAAAGGAGCCGCCCGCCTTCTTCTTTCCCTAGGGAAGCACACCAACCACTTTTGAAGCGCAAATCTGCAGGCCTCTTGTAATAAAGCCAACAACAAGGATTCTACACTGTGCCTCTCTGGGGGAGTTGTATTTTAATCTCAATTTTGAAGAAAATGGAAAATGGGGAAACTAGCCAGTTAGTAAAAGAGCTGGAATAACCAAGCGTTTGATTACACCAGAAGGTTAGTCAGAAGATTTGGTGACCTACCCTTGGGACACAGGTAGATTTTAGTGTCCCTGCACCTGTGTCTGAGGTACAGTCAGAAAGCATAGTCTGGACCTTGTGGGGTGTCATAAGAACTTACATCATTTCACTTCTCCATGGGGGGAAAAAATACATTTTGTGTCCGTGTGTGTGTGTGTGTGTGTGTGTGTGTGTAAGGTTTAGAACAACTTGTGAAAGTTGGTTCTCTTCTTATACCATGTAGGTCACGAGGACCACACTCTGATCTCCAGGCTTGGTAGCAAGTGCCTTCTCACAGGCCCCCACCCCCAGAAAATTTTTCTGTGAGCTCTTATTTGTGAACCGGGATCTATGAGGAAAGGCGTAGTAGAGAAGTTGGGGGTTGTAAGTCGCTGATTTAGCAGCCTGATCATTCATTTTTGAGCAAGAGAAAGCAAGTAACAAAATCCAGATTTGTGGATTCTCCCAGAAGAGTCTGAAGTTTGGCTGTAGTGACTTACATTGTCAGGCTCTATTGACTAGCATTTTGCAGCCTTTGGTTGCTTTCACTACTTGCTGATCCTTTAGTATGATCTTGTGGCCTTTGCAGGTTAACACTGTTCTTTTTCTGTTTTTTTTGTTTGTTTGTTTGTTTGTTTGTTTATTGTTGTAGTTTAGAGGTGTAGTTTTCTGAACCAGTGCCTTAGAACCAGTAGAGAGTGCTGGGCTGAGAGGGCACATGCTTCTCTGAGGAGGAGAGTGATTTCCTTGTGTGTTTATTATATACGCGCTTGTTACCCTGCCCATACACCTTCTTTAGCCGGCTTCCAAGTGTGTGGCCCTTGTTTTAGAGAGATTATTATTTGAAAGCCTCGAGAACAACTGTGGAGGAGAGAGACCAGAAACAGAGATGCAGTTGTCCGGAAAGTATTGAGAGTCTGAGGCAAAGTGAAGATAAGAAGAACGGAATGAGAGTCTGGACGTGAGCACATTACAGACTTAGGCTTTATCTGGTATTGACCAGGCTAAGGAACTTTTAAGTGTGGGCAGGACCAACAACCAAAATAGGGAAGCTAACAAGAGGAACCGTGTTTCTGTGGGGAACTCAGTTCCTGCTCAGCTGTTTGTATCCGTTACTGGAACACCCAAGTAGCAGTCCAGAGCTGAGACTGACCTGAGCAGAGGGGGCACCTGCATGGTGGCATAGGTGGAGACTATTCAGAAAGGTTGCTAAGAAAGAGCTTATGGACGGACCTCTTCTGGACGGACCTCTTCTGGACCTAGATTGCCATCTCAGGAAAGGGAGCAGTTCATTTTGAATTGCTGGGGACTGAACCCAGAGCTTTGCATAGGCAAAGTGATTGTTTTGTCCAGTGAAAGGAGAGATCTGACTCCCAAAGCTGTCCTCCAACCTCCACGCATGAGGTGCACAGCGCCTGCGTGCCCAATTAGTAAATTACAGTTTTGGTTTTTTTTTTTTTCGAAAAGCTTGTGTACAAGTGAGCATGACAGCAGTGGAGAAATAACACTGGTTTCTCCCCTTTGGGTTCTGGAGATTGATTGTGCACAAGCAAGATGACCTGAACTCTGGGCAGGTAGAGGTAGGGGGATTCCTGGAACTTGTTGGCTAATCTAGCTAAATTGGTAAGGTCCACTGTCAATGAGAAATCTTGTCTAAAAAAAATAAGGGAGATAGTAGTTGAGAAAGACCCATTGACCACACACACACACACACACACACACACACACACACACACACTAGTTGATGCCATATATACATACACACATATCTACATAGAAGGTTTCTGTCTCTAGTTGATGTATTCTCTCTCTCTCTCTCTCTCTCTCTCTCTCTCTCTCTCTCTCTCTCAGACGCACACACCACACACACACACACACACATGCACACATTATAATTTAATATAGGGTTTCTCTGTGTAGCCCTCCCTGTCTAGGAACTCACTCTGTAGACCAGGCTGGCTTCAAACTCACTTGCTTCTGCCTCTCAAGTGCTGGGGATTAAGTTGTGAGCCACCACTGCTTGGCTTATATAATTTTTTCTACTACAGAAGTACCAAGATGATTTCACCTCTCTTCCTAAGAAACGGGTTTACCATTTTCTTTTGTAACCATGACACAAACTCTTCTAGACCTTCTTAGTTGAGTTTGCTGATTGCTGCCTTGGTTTCTACTCAGACATTCAGGGTATAGGCCAAGTGTAAACGTCATAGGTGGAAGCAGCTTGTTCTTCTGACATTCCCTGGGTCCTCCCTTGAGCTTCTGCATTCCCTTCCTTAACTCCTTTGACCTGAAATTCTATATTCCAGTAACTGCTGACAAATTAAAGGTCTCCCATCTTCTGTTTATTTTAAAGCCACCAGTGAAGACTACAAACTCCTGGAAAATATGAATAAGCTGACAAGCTTGAAGTACCTTGAAATGAAAGATATTGCTATAAACATCAGCAGAAACCTGAAGGACTTAAACCAGAAGTGTGAGTACTCAGATGCATCGCTCGAGCAGGCACCGCTTGTACTTCATGTTTCTTAGTGCTTAGAGCCCAAGAACAGGGCCCAGGGTATTGCCGCCTCCAGCCAGCTCGGGTTGCAGAAAGCATGCTCGAGTTAGGGGATTTCTTCCATTCTGCAGGCAGGTGGCTTTGTTAGAACTTTTTTCTAAACCTTGCTTTTAGTCAGTATATTCCTAGAAGGAGAGTGGACAGATGAGAGTCTAGTGAATTTGGTTTAACAATCAAATCCACAAAGAACTATTTTATAAGCCCCAAATCTACAAATTGAAAATGCTAATTTAAGGCTTGGTGTGGCAGCACAGGCCTTTAATCTCAGCACTTGGGAGACAGGCAAGTGGATATCTGTGAGTTTAAGGCTAGCCTGGTCTACAAAATGAGTTCCAGAACAGCCAGGGCTACACAGTGAAGTCCCATCTTGAGAAACAAACAAACAAACAAACAAACAAACAAAAAAGGAAGGAAGGAAGGAAGGAAAGAAAGAAAGAAAATATTAACTTAATTAATTTGTAGTGATCTGAAAAATGCCCTTTGACACTAGGACACCCTTGATGTGGGCGTGGCCAAGATGCAGACTCAGTAGCAGGAGGATTGCTTAAGGAATAAGAACTTTACTGGGAAGGAAAACCAGAAGAGGAAATGCTTTGCCTGGTCACTGACATTCTGATAAGTCAGCTATGGCTTCCCAGGGTGAGCGTCTGCCATCTGCCCAGGTCTTTGTTAGGCTTAGCTTCTAACTTTCTCCTCCTTCTCTATATTTGCTGACCATATTTGGACATGGCGGTTTGTTTTTCTAGATGCTGAACTACAGCCATATCTGGATCAGATCAACGTGATTGAGGAGCAGGTGGCAGCTCTCGAGCAGGCAGCCTACAAGTTGGATGCTTATTCAAAAAAACTGGGTAATCATTTTTACTCCTATCTTGATCGTTTATGCTGTCTTATAAATATTCTGCCCGTACTTATGCAATGCCTGGGGAGGTCAGCAGGGGGCATCGGATCCCCTGGAATTGGAGTTATAAGTGGTTCTGAGCTGTCATGTGAGTACTGGGAATTGAACCCTGGTCCTCTGGAAGAACAGCACGTGCTCCTAACCACTGAGCAACCTCTCCAGCCCCCTTGATTTTATAGAGCACCATGCACTAAGCATGGTGATGTACATTGGTAAGCCCAGTACTCCTGAAGCTGATGCAGGAGGATTGTAAATTCATATTCAGGTCAGGTTATACAATGAGCATATCACAAAAAAAAACCCAAAAACAAATAAATAAAACTTGAAGAATTAAATATGTAATAAATAGCATTTTCTGTAGTCATTGATTTAAAAGCACTGTTCTGAATGATTTGCACATACTGTATTCTTTATTCCCTACTAGGTGATTTTTGTTTTGGTTTTTTGAGATAGGGTTTCTCTGTGTGTCCCTAACTATCTTAGAACTGACTGTGTAGAACAGGCTGGCATCAAATTCACAGATATCCACCTGCCTCTGTATCCCAAGTACTGGGGTTAAAGAACTTTATCGATATGCTAGGCAACTTTAAAATTTTTTTTTTAAAAAAAATCTATAATCTTCCCACTTTCTAGGGAAGGTAACTGTGATTTAAGAGGCAAAGTAACTTGCTTAAAGACACAGAGCTGGAAAAGCGCATGGGGGAGCCGTGCGTGTCTGACCAGGGCCCGGCTCTTTGCTGTGCTTCACCATGTCGAGCGATGAGGTGCCCTTAGTGCTGCTTGCCCTCTCTGCCTGTTACCTGCTGGGCACAGCACAGTGAAGGGATTCTTTCCTCAATAGCCTTTATGGGTTCTTGTGTTTTTGCGATTGCTCCTGGTTGTCAGTCACTGTTTAGTGGGGTAATCACGAGTCAGTTTCACTATTTCCAGTTACATATAGTAAGTGTTTACTGTGAACCTCACCGTGTAGAAGACATCATACCAAGGGCTTTTAAGATTCTAAAAGCCAAAAAAGGCTTGGGTGTGGTGTCACATGCTTGTAATTCCTTGGGAGGTAGAGGCAGGAAGATCAGGAGTTCAAGACTCGCCAGCCCAAGCTGTTTGAAAAATGTGTTAACAAACAAAGTCACAGCACTAGGCTTATTTGATGACATTTTAAGTCTCTTTAGGTTTTTCTATCTTTCCCAATTGCTTTCCTGAAGTAAGATATAACAATAAGAACATAAGGGACTGGAGAAATGGCTCAGTGGTTAAGAGCACTGACTGCTCTTCCAGAGGTCCTGAGTTCAGTTTCCAGCAACCACATGGTGGCTCACAACCATTATTAATGGGATTTGATGCCCTCTTCTGGTGTGTCTGAAGAGAGTGACAGTGTACTCATATGCATTAAATAAATAAATAAATCTTTTTTTAAAAAAAGAATAAGAATATAGAAAGACTGGGAATGCAGCTTAATTTGATGGAGTGCCTACTTGCCACTCATGACATCCTAGGATTAAGGACACCAAATCTTAGTCACCAGGACACTAAGGATTCCAAGTCCTGGGTATGTGTCCAGCACTGGGCAAACAGGGCATGGTCGTACATGCCTGTAATTCTAGTACTGAGGTTGTGGAGGCAGGAAAATCAGAAGGTCAAGGTCATCCTTGGCTGCATAGTGAATTTGAAGCCAGCCTGGGGTTTGTGAGACCTGTGTAGGCCATGTGGGTGCGGGGTAAGGGTAGGGAGAGGAGAAGTGAAACAGACATAAAAACAAAAGCATACATCTATACTTCCTGAGTGTTCCAGACTGTTTCCAGAGGCTCTCTGGGATTGTTCCTGGAAGGTTAGTTTCTAAGATTTACTAAAGCTGCCAGTAGGGCCAGTGCCAGTGGGTCCTGCTTCGTTCTGTCTGAGCTATCTGAACATGTGTTATTGATACAGTTAGAACTTAGTGTGTGGGGCTTAGGCTCGCAGTCAGGGTTTGTGTTGACTCCTTGAAGTTGTGCAGACCTACGATCTCCATATTTGTACAGATGATGAAACTGAAGCTACCACCTTAAGAATATAATGGGTGTATTTGAACTTGCTTGAAAAATCTAACTAAAAGGTATCTTTGTGAGCGCTTGTGTTAAAAGATACAATTCCTGTCCTTCCCAAACAGAAGCCAAGTACAAGAAGCTGGAGAAGCGATGAGAGTCGAGTTCCTGTGGCTCAAGTGTCTGTTAATGTGGAAGATGTTTTATAACCACTAAATCCCGAGGCTGGCGAATCATCACAGTTCCTCAGAAGAAAATGGCTAGTTAGTACCAAGGCCACACAATACTGGATGAACTGGAGGGCCGTGGCTGCCCTGGAGTCTCCTCTGAGGCGGTACCTCTCAGAAACCCACACCTGGAACTCCTCACTGTTTACTTGAATGCTTCACCATCCATCCAAGATGGAGACTCTAGAGTTCAGTGCATACCTGGGCTTGCCAGTAGAGTCCAGCAAGGGGACCTGCTTCCCCTGGTATTGGGCAGTTGGCACGTTATTTTCTAAAATGGCTGTTTTGTTTGTTTTGTTTTCTACTGATGAGATGATGTATTGTTAACAAGATTCTAAATTAAAAAGGAAAACAAAACAAATGTGGGGGTTTTTTGTTGTTTTTGTTTTGCAACTTACTACTCTGTGTGGCGGTAATTTGTCTTTCCGTAACTGCAAGTAACAGAAACTCCTAAAACAATTCCAAGCCAAGTCTTAAAGGCTGAGCAGAAGGAGGGAAGGGAGTATTTCAGTAACTTAGTGTCCCTCCACCCAGCTCTTCCTCCACTCAGGGACTGAACCTTAGCCTTGAATGTCCTGTACAGGGCTCCACCAGGGAGCTCTTTCCCCGGCCCTTTCACTTTGATTCTTAAGCTAGAGCTCCAAGGCAGTAGCCCTCAACCTGTGGGTCAATATCCTGCATGTCAGATTATGATTTATAACAGTAGCAAAATCACACTTATGAAGTAGCAATGAAATAATTATATGGTTGGGGGTCAGCACATTAGGAACTAACTGTGGTAAATGTCTCAGTGTGAGGAAAGCCGAGGACCACCGCTCCAAGGAATTCAGTAGGCTTCAAATTTGCCACCCTCCCACATCAGCCTTCTTGGAGGCTGAGCTCATTGGCCTTTACGTCTGTCCCGTTCTGGAAATGTGAGAGACAAGATTGTGTGTGTGTGTTAGATGGGAAGGCAGGGAGTAGCATTCATATGTAAAGCATTTTGTAACATTTTCTACTAGTATGTATGGGGTGAGAGGAATTTTGGAGAACTCAATTGCCTAAAGACATCAGATGGTAGGGGTGAATAAAAAGCTCGTATTGGGAAGCAACATAACCTTATCTACAGTAACAAGCTGTTACCTAGCAAGATGCTTAATGTTCTCCATGCCATTCCCAAGTATGGTAGTTTGAGTAAGAATGGCCCTTAGAGGATCATATTTGAGTTCCCAGGGAGTAGCACTATTTGAAAGAATTAGAAGGGTTATAGGGTATGGCCATGGAGGAAATGTGTCACTGGTGGTGGTCTTTAAGGTTTCAAAAGTCCATGCCAAGCCCAGTGACTCCCTGTAGATCAGGAAGTAGTTCTCATCTACTCCAGCCCCATGTCTGCCTACAGGTTGCCATGATTCCTGCCATGATGATAATGGGCTAAACCTCTGAATGTAGGCTCCGATTAAAGACTTTATCTTTTATGAGAGTTGCCTTGGTCATGGTGTCTCTTCCCAGCACTAGAACAGTGCCTGACTAGGACACTAAGAGAGGTTATTTCTCCTTCCACCTCTCCTGGCTGCTGTAGACCTTTGTCATTTATCCTTACATCTCTGGTCTGTAATTGGCCTTTTATTTAAATAAGAAAAGATGTATGTGCATGCATGTTTTGTCTACATATATATGTGCATCATGTGTGTGTACCTGGTGCCTATGGAGGTCAGAAGAGGGAGTCGAATCCTGGAACTGGAATTACTGATGGTCATGAACCACCATGTGAGTCCTAGGAATGGAACCCAGATCCTTTGTAAGAGCAAAAGTGCTCTTAACCATGGAGCCATCTCTCCAGCCTCCCAAAACTAGAATTCTTATGTATATAAGGGGTCTACTATTTATAGTGCAGACCTCAGTGTGCACTTTATAAAATAAGTAGAAATATCCTCTCTTCAATGACCTTAATATTAGCACACTGAAAAAGAATCAGTAACAAGACCTAATGTACACGGATGTGTGTGTATGTATAATATATATTATATATATATACACATATATATTATATATGCACATATATGATATATATGTCTATATATATAATATATACTATATATAATATATTCATATATATAATTTCTATACTTACAGTGTATTAAGCCATTTTCAGCTATTTTCCATTCCTGTGGATAAATTTCATTTTTAGAATTCATTTGAACCTACAGGAAAGTTGCAACAATAATACAGAATTTCACAGACAAATTTTCATATTTTGCTGTTGTTTTATCATCTCTGAAATCATTAGCTGTTCACATTGGCAAATTTGTCTTCAAGATTCAGTCTTGAAAGCCACTCCTGGAATGAGTGCTATATTGTCCAAAAAGTAAGAAAAAGGTTTAAATTACCAACAAAGTAGAGGTATTAGTATATATGAAGCAAATAATTTAATATCCCTTTCAAAAGCATTGCAGAAATTGTGAGAAAATCAGACTTGCAATTCTTTCTTAACATATTTGATTTTTGATAACTTGGGTGCCTTTCCTTTGTCAAGACAGTAGTTTCCAGGTCCCTGTCACCCTGTTGCTAATTGACCCGGGCCCTTCAGAAAAATCAGTGTACTGAAAGGAAAGCAAAAAGGAGACTAGAGATAGGAGCAGATGAAAATGTAAAATTTGTGTAATTCCTGAATGAAAATAGTCCCCATGTACAATCAATTATAGCAAACTAACATCTGTGTACATAAATCTGTGTCTTGTTACTGAATTAATTTTTTTCAGTGTGCTAATACTAAGGTTACTTAAGGGAGGCTTTTTTTTTTTTTTTTTTTTTTTTTTTTTTTTTTTTTTTTTGGTTTTTCGAGACAGGGTTTCTCTGTATAGCCCTGGCTGTCCTGGAACTCACTCTGTAGACCAGGCTGGCCTCGAACTCAGAAATCCTCCTGCCTCTGCCTCCCGAGTGCTGGGATTAAAGGCATGAGCCACCACCGCCCGGCAAGGGAGGCTATTTTTACCTATTTATGAGGTGCATGCCGAAGTCTACACTTCACTTTCGAATAACTCAGTGAGAATTAAAGGGCTTGGGTACATGATGAGAAGTGAGCAAGACAGCAAATTTGGCAACATGCTGACACGCTGAATCAAAGGTATGATTGTTATTCTTTAAATGTGTTTTTAAAAAATTTTTTTAGGGGCTAGGGAGATGTCTCAGTCACCCTTAAAACAAAATATAAAGACTAGAGTTTGGATCTCCAGTACCCATATAAATTTGGACAGGTAAGTTTCAGGGCCAGCGTTCAGAAAACAGAAGGGATCTTTTGGACAATATGGCTTTCTAGACTAGTCTAATCCAATGAGCTCTGAGTTCAAATGATACCCTATTTCACTAAATAAGGTTGGGAGCAATGGAGGAAGACTCCTGATGTCAACCTCTGGCCTCCACAGGAACCTGCATGCAGACAAGCGTGTGTCCACACGTGTAAACACACACACACACACACACACACACACACACACAAACAACAAAAACAAACAAAAAACCCAGCCAGGGCTCTTAAGAGCGCTTGCTGTCATGGGATTCATTGTTTGGATCCCAGAATCCGTGTCAGTGGCCTTACAAACTCCTGTAACTCCAGCTTCAAAGGATCAGCATCCGCTTCTGATTCCAACATACGCGCGCGCGTGCGCGCGCGCGCGCACACACACACACACACACACACACACACACACACACACACACGCGAATACAAACACGCACGCGTACAGTTCAGTAACTCTAAATGTTTCTAAAATAAACAAAATAAGAAACATGTTTTCCTTTTTAATTCCTCTATCCTTTTCACTCTTTATAGTTACCTTTGCTAAAACAAAACAAAACAAACAAACCGCGTAGATTTTTATCCCTCTACACTCTCCGTAGGTAGGTAATTTCTATTGGCTGAGTTGTGACGTCATATTTCTGCGCTCTGGCGTTCCAACCTTGAGCGCGCATTCGTGTTTCTTGCTTTTGGTGGCCGTCCCAGCACAAGTTGTCATTACCGATGGCTCAGAAGCCGCTGCGTCTGTGAGTGGCCTTGCATCGGTAGACTTAATCACATAGGAGAAAGGGAGAGAGGCGGGTGGGGGGTTGTCTTTCTCCAGACCGGAAGGGGAAGATGGAGGGAAGACCGCTGGGCTGCTGGGAACACGAGTGGAGGCTTCCTGCTCTCCTGTCCCAGTTCAGTTTTGCTCTGGTGTCTTTAGAGTCTCTCCGTGAGAGCTAAAAACTTGCTGAGACGGACTTCCTTTTTCTTAAGCCTATTCTGCCTGCGACACATCATCTCCCTTTCATTTCTCCCTTCGTGGCACGTATGGATTAGCCAAATAACTTGCAGACATTGGGTGCATTGATGGGTTTTGGCAGACAAGATAATCATTGCCCTGCCCTGGCGTACTTTTGTTGCTCGGTCAGTTAGCGAAGACAAGACATCATTCAGAAAGACTATTGTATTGAGCAGCGGCAGTGTGTCCTGCGTGCGTTGCACAAACGAGTTCCTACTTTGATAGCTGATAGTCCGGACCAGAGGAACAAGTGTTAACGAATGGGGAAATTTAACCCAGAGAAGTCATTGAAACGTTAAAAAGCTCCTTAGTGTAATCCAATTTTCGTTATGGAAAGCGATCCTGCTTGAAAGTTGGGAAACAAATCAGAGCCAAAGTAGAAGGCAATAAGGATTAGGTAAAGTAATGGCAGAGAGAGAAAGTTCAGGAATTGATAGTTTTCTAAGCGGGTGTACTCGCAGGACTTGGTGATTTTTTTGATTGTGAGAAAGTTCCACTGTAAGGTCATAGATTTCCATCCTCAGTCATTGGGATCAAAAAATGCTGAAAAGGGGCCCAGACCAGATAGTGAATATTGAGTTTGCCTCTCAGGAATTGATAATTAATAGGGACTGAAAAGGTATTAGAGGCTCCCAGAGAATAAATTCAACTGAATGATAATTATGACAGAGTTTGTTCAGAAATGGTATATGGGTTTCTGAGATTTTGAGAAAGTGGCTCTCTCAGGCCACCAGGAAAGCTACAGAGATTTATTAGACCTTGATGGATGGGAAAGCTTTGAGGTTGATCACAATGGGGCTGTTAGGAAAGAGAACTTTCCTAGAGCCTAGCAGAGACAAGAGAGTGCTCAGTCTGCATTTTGAGAGGGTTCAGTTAGGAAAACTTAAGAGAAAGTACTAGAAAGATGGGTCAGGACTGGAGGAAAACTGTTTCTGCAGGAAATGAGGCACTTTGTAATATTTTTAGGCAAGAACATTAAACTGAAACAGAGAAAGCACTAGGAGATCCAGAAAGTCTACCTTATCTCCCAAACAAGATAAAGTAGGTTTCTCTACCTCTTCCATCCCCTCTTGAGTTGTTCAGATTTGTTTCCCTCCATTCCTACCTCTCCCTCACTTCCCATCCTGCTTCTCTCCTTACCTTGTCTTCAGACCTTAAGTTTCTCACCTGCTTTTCTTGTCCCTGTTTCAATTGGTCATTTTCTCTGTTTACAGTTCGATTGTAGTTTGACTATTCCTCCAGTCTGTCATTCTCTGTTATTAGAAGTATTGATGAAACATGTACAATCATATTATTATGCTGCTTGAAACTGTTAATGATAGGAACAATAAAAGAACACAAGAGAGACATACAGACAAAACAATAGAAACTATAGTATTTTGAGTTAAAAGAAGTTACAAAAATAAGTAAGGGCTGGTGAAATGGCTCAGTGGGTAGAGGCACTTCCTGCCATGCCTGGTGACCTGAGTCCAGTCCCTGATGACGAACATGGTGGAGAGTGAGAACACTCTTTGGTGGTTCTCTGACCTTCACATGAGCACTGTAGCACATGTATGCCCTCCCAAATACAATACCTCCCCTAAAGTAAAAACAAACAGAAACGATGTAAACCAGAATTTTAAAAGTCAGAACTTATGTTAGAACAAGTCACTTTACAGCTTGGATAGACCTCCTTATCAACCTCCACTCTTGTCATTTTCCCCTTCCTGCTCTATAACACGTTATGAGCTTGCCTCTCATCATAGCCTTTCCATATAAACTTAGGATTGAGCCTCCCTTCCCTTATTGTCAACTCTGAGACTTTCCATGAGTCTAAATGCTTCTATGATTCTAACATGTTCTTAGGTAGTATTTGGCACATTGAGCTTTGCTTAGTGTAGTTGTCCAGTTGATGTTTGCTGAATGGTGACTGAAGCCATGTAGCAAGGCACAGGCTGTGGAACTGAGGAAAATAGAATAGGTATGAAACATGGTTGGAGACTCCTTGGACTTAGATTAAACAAGGGATTAGCTGACTCTTAGTGACCAAGTTGGTGATAAACCCACCCTCAGTATGTAGGAATCAAAAGAGGTTGACTCAATTTTGAAGACATGAAGAGCTAGATTTTAGATTTGGTGAGTTGGGGGTATTGTTGAGATATTCAGAAAAGTCTGCCTGGTGGCAGATATTGGTAGCAGGCAGATATTGCCTGTTAGTTGATATTGACCAAAAGTCAGAAGATAGCTGCTGGACTGGATCATATATCTAATCCAAAAGACAAGTACATGTATACCAAGCCTACCTAGCAGATGCATGTGTGTTTCCTGAATCGCTGTTTATCTCTTGTTTGCAGCTTGGCTTGTGGAGATGTTGAAGGAAAGTTCGATGTTTTATTCAATAGAGTTCGGACAATTCAGAAGAAAAGTGGGAACTTTGATGTAAGATGGATCATTTTTATTAAAATTTTACTACTATAGTCAAACATTAAAGTACTGATTCTTTGTTAATTTATGATTGACTTTTCCATTTTTTGTTAGGTTGGGTTTTTTGTCCTTAATATGAACACTAAGCTGCGGGTTGATGGGAGGAGGGAGAAGGTCTGTTTACTATTCACTGTTAGAATTGAAATCTTGTTACTTTCTTACTGAACCAAAACCAAACAAACAAACTGAACAAAGCTAGCCAGTTCTGACGCCTGGGTTTGATAAACCCAGGTCTGCTTCATGAGTGTGCTCTATGCATCAAATCAGATAACAGATGTGCAAATGCTTTACCGAAGAAGGAGCTGAATGAATGTTGTGTGAGTATTGTAGGTATAGGGAGAATTTGTTTGTTGGGTTAAGGGATAAGTAAAAAGAGCAGCGAATGTGGTGTTCTTACTCGCCGTATTTCTGAAGTCTAACACTGAAGTTT
Source organism: Arvicanthis niloticus (assembly GCF_011762505.2). Classification (NCBI taxonomy): domain Eukaryota; kingdom Metazoa; phylum Chordata; class Mammalia; order Rodentia; family Muridae; genus Arvicanthis; species Arvicanthis niloticus. The sequence goes on along the minus strand of NW_023045974.1, from coordinate 57,914 downwards.
TGTATTTCGTGGATAGATTGCTTAAGTGTCTGTTTCAACATTGCTGTATGTTCCAAGGAAGGAGGAGAGAGAGGCCCTGGGAACCTTTAGAAAGCATATACATTCTGCCTTTTGAAAGCTTTTTCTTTACCCTCTCCCACCCTCACTTTGGAGTGCATCAAAGTTTAATAATTCATAGAATTATCAGTTAATTAAATTATTGAATAAATACTTGGTTTGTGACTATTAAATAGAGGAATTAGCTGAATGTTACAGTAAATAATATAATAGTTATTTTTTTGTTGTTTTAATCTCATATATCTTTAAAAAACTCATTTTAGCTGCTGTTGTGTGTAGGAAATTTTTTTGGCTCTACACAAGATGCTGAGTGGGAAGAGTATAAGACTGGCAACAAGAAAGGTACAGAAATTATTGTTATTTAATGTATGATTTCTAACAAAATCTCAGGAGCTGTAGTTATTGTTGTGTCATTTTTCGGGTATTAGTTGCTGAAGGTTTCTCTCATACATTGGTGAGCATAGCTGCTTTTGGGGAGTTTCTGTCTTAGTCTTGGTGACACATGCCCACAGTGCTAATTCTTGAAAGGGTAAGGTAGGAGTGTGATACACCCATGACCAGCCAGCCTGGGCTACCCAGCCAGCCTGGGCTATGTGGTTAGACTGTCTAAAATAAAATGATGTAGAGTAGTATGTCTCTCTTAAACTCTGCATTGAGCTGAAAGAATGCATATATGTATATGAGATCCGTGGTTTTGACATTTTGAAAGGATGCTCATTTAGAGTGGCAGGAACTCAGTAAGTACAGCTAAGCATGTTGTTTCTTTTTTTTTCTTTTCTCTTTTTTTTCAGTTTAAAAATTTTTTTTATCAAGTGCTTTTATTTTAAGCTATTTTTTTCCATTATATATACATTGATGATTTAAGATGACAATTTTTTGGTATGGTGACATCACTTAGTAGTCAAGCCGTGGGGTTGAATTAGGAATCCTTAGTGATGAGCGTGTTCCACATTTAGGCTGGCTATGGAAGGAATGCACAGGCTCTTTACTTTTGCAATGACCATTTTCCTATGAGGAAACATTTCTCAGTTTTCAGAGCAGATCCAGTAACCATGTGGTGGCATGTCTGTTTCCCCATTAGCTCCTATTCAGACATATGTGCTTGGTGCCAATAACCAGGAAACAGTAAGCTATTTCCAGGATGCTGATGGCTGTGAATTGGCTGAAAACATTACTTACCTAGGTAAGTTAATTTTTTTTTTAATGAATTTAGTAAAAACAATTTCAGAAATTAATTTCTCAGGAAAAGTTTTGACTGCATTCTTCTGCCATTATTGCTTGAGAGAATAAGAATTTTGTTTTGTTTTTCTCTTTGGGAAAGATTTTTTCCTCACAGTCTGTGTTTAGAGCCCTTTGTACAGCGATGTTTCTTCATTGTTTCTGTTTCCCCCCAATCTCCTTGTGTTCCTGAACCTTGAACCACTCTTTCAGCCATCTAGAGTGACCAATCCCTTGCCCACAATATATGGAGAACTTAAGATATATGTTACATTCAAATAAAAGAAACGACGCCCTTATACTGGCCTTGCTGTATACTTATACCTTACTTGATAATTTGGCTTCGAACTAGCTTTACTTTAGGCTTAGTCTAAGGCTCTGGCAGCTCATGTTTATAGGGTTCTTCTTCTTTTTTTTTTTTTTTTTCATTCCTTTTGTCTTTTTTTCCATTTTTTAGGGACACTCTGACTCCAGGTTAAAGCTGCTCATAGTCCTCTGCATTTCTTCAGTTTCAGGACAAGGCAGTTGTCAAGTTTTGCTGTTGTTCCCTCCCACTGTCTGCCTTAGTCTGCTGTCTACCTAATCATTACTCAACTCATTATGTTCTAAAGTGGCTCCTTCACATTCTTTGTGGTCGTTGATCTCTAGAAAGCACCTGTATTTTCTTTGTTAGAAGTGCCTTCTTCACCATTCCCACCATAGTCTGGCATTGCCTCTGGTCCTCTATGTAGTTGTGGCCCTCATAGAAGCAATTTTAGCTCTCTCCACTCTTGAGACTCCTTTAGGCAGAATGTTGAGGGAAACTTTTGTAATGTGATTTAAGATTTATTATTATATTGTTATTTATGATACTGGCAATCAAACCCAGGGCTTCACACATTTGCTAAATATGTCTTCTGCCACTAAACTGTATCTCTAGTCTCTGTGCTTGTTTTGTGTGTGTGTGTGTGTGTGTGTGTGTGTACATTTACCACAGTGTGAGTGTGGAAGTCAGAGAACAACTTTGAGTTAGTTCTCTTCTTTCACCTTACATGGATTTAAAGATTGAACCCAGGTTCTAGATTGCAAAGCAAGCACCTTTTCTTGAGCCATCTCACAAGCCCTGCTTTTAAAAAATGATTTATTATTACTTTCTGTGCCTACATATATGTACGTATGTGTACCAAATGTGTGCCTGCTTCTCTTGGAGGTCTCCTGGAACTGGAATTGCAGACTTTTGTGAGCCTCCATGTTGGTGCTAGGAACTGCACCCAGATCCTCTGAAGGATGCAGCCAGTACTCTTAATGCCTGAGCCTTTTCTATGCCTTCTGCTTATTTATTTTTAGCTGCAGTTGTGAGACAGACATTTTGAAATCTGAACATCTGTCTGACTTGTCAATCCTCAGTGTGTTTTTTCAGTTTGTATTAAGAACACTACTATATTTGTCAGCCATTTTATTAGGTGAATTTCACTCAGTCACATCTTTCAGCAGTGGTCTTGTTGGACTGTGATAGCTTGAAGCACTGCAGCTGAATATGATTTGATCGTTCTTTCTACAGTAGATTGATTAGATTAAAATTTGGGGAGTTGATAACATAACCATGAAAAATAAAGCTGAGAAGAGGGTCAAGCTGCCAAGAAGGTAGAGAGGGGAAGCCAGGAGGTGACAGTACTCTGGTGACAGGCTGTCATGGGCAGGAAGACAGGTGCTCTAGGGTGTAGACACCCGGTTCATAGAATCTTAGTGCAGGGTAAGAGGCCACTGGCAGTTCCAGTTCATAGAATCTGAGTGCGGGGTAAGAGGCCACTGGCAGTTCCAATTCAGTGACCAGCAGCCGTCACAGAAGAAGTCTTCAAACTTAGAGAACAGAAGTATTGTGAGAGCCAGCCAGCCTGGCTCCCTGGCAGGCAGAGTGGAGCTGTGGGAGTCACATTCATTCAAGCAAGTAAAGAGGCAGAGGGCTAGGAGATGGAGGCTGGGGAAAGAGAGGAAATGCCAAGTTTCCTCCTGCAGCTTGGACTAACTCATTCATTTTTCTTTGAACCTAGGTCGAAAAGGTGTCTTCACTGGAAGCTCGGGGCTGCAGATTGTATACCTCAGTGGGACAGAGTCCTTAGACGAACCAGTCCCAGCCTACAGTTTTAGTCCCAAGGATGTGTCTTCCCTGAGAACCATGCTGTGTTCTGTACCCCAGTTCAAGGGTGTTGATCTCTTACTCACGTCCCCATGGCCCAAGTCTGTGGGCAGCTTTGGAAACTCCTCTGTGAGTAGTGCTTGTTCAATTGCAGTTTTTAAACAAATTTCACTGGCTTAAGTTGGTTTTTTAAAGTTTTTCTCTTTATTTTGAATATTTTTACTCTTAGTGCCTTTTACTAGAAACATTTTGTGAAAAAATTTCAAGATTCTATAAGCTGTATCTACTGACGAAAACAGTTGATCTCATAAAAATATAATTTTCAGATAAGATTGCAGAATCTTAATTATAAGCAAATGGTTCCTGGAATTATGTTCTCTACAAGCATCCTCCCTTAGCCTTCTTTATATATTTTATAAGTTTATTAAATTCCCAGTGGGAAGATCTACAGCTGTTGGCACCCCTTCGGTTGCATTTATTTCCCCTTCTGTTCCAGAATATTGGGTTTGACTATCAAAATATTTTAAAATTGGGTCATTGTGAGATTGAGTCTAGTAGTGTAAATATTTACAGGTGAAGAACAAGGTGCTAAGACTTAATTTCTGTTATGGACACTAATCTGGTATGCCCTGGAAGCCTCCCTGTCTTTTTATAAGTAGTTCTGAGAAGGGGGCAGTTACCACTAAACTGTGACATAGGTAAACATGGCCGAAGAAGATCTGGGAAAGGTTGTGTAAGGGTAGAGAGCATCAGCTGATCCTCATTGGAGGGAAATGTAAGACTGAATTTGAGAATAAACCCTCACAACTAGATCCCGAATTCAGTTATGTCCCAGAGTGTCCTGTGTGTAGATCAGTCCTTGCTGACTCAGCACTAAGTGTCTGCGACCATAAAAGTCAGCAAGATGCCAGTGTCATCAGGGAGAGTGTTAAACAGAAAAGAGCCTAGTTTGCCTACCAACTTGTGCTTCCTCCACTTCTAGAAAGGAAGCCCCTCATTCTGGGAGAGAGGAGTCAGCAGGGGTAGAAGAGTGGAAACTTTGGTCAAAGTTTGTAAACAATCATAGAAGATTTTTATGGGGAAGAAAATAATATACTTAGTTATCTTTGTGACACTACAACTAAGTTCAAGGTCAGTCACCTTTCTTTAGCAAAAGCTTGAAGAAGGTACACGTAAGACAAAAGTTTGGAGTGTTCTGTGAACAAATCTACCATGACAAAATATTTTACTTGCAAGCTTCTGTTTGTTTTGTTTGAGACACGGTCTCTATGTAGCCCTGGCTGTCCTGGAACTTGTCATGTAGGCTGGCCTCGAATTTATAGAGATCTGCCTGCCTAGGCCTCCCAAGTGCTGGGTTAAAGCACCTGTAAGCTCTTTAACATGGGTGTGGCTGTGCCATTTCCTTGACTGAACAAAAGAACAGCTTGTGTGGTTATGAAGCCCTTGAATGTTCCCTGAAGCCTGAGTGCTCTGAGTGGTAGTGTTTAGGTTTCCATTCTCCATTGAGAATGCGAATGAGTTACTACTGTCAGATACTTGTGCACTATAAAGAGTACTATGCAGATGTAGTTTATAGGCTGCAGGGAGAGACTGCTTTTCAAAAAGGAGTCTTAATGTTTGTTTTAGAGGGTCCTATGGAAGGAGTGTCTTACCTTGTACACTCTGGTTTACAACAATTGTGCCATTTCTGTAATTATAATATTCCAGTGTTCTTATGTTTGTTTGCCCTGGGTCTGCAGTTCACTGCAAATTTGCATCTGTGTTTAAATTTGAAAGATATTTCAAAATCTTTTCTGAGTTCCGTGTGGATAACCAAGTTCCCATTTACTAGGGCGAGGTAGATACCAAAAAATGTGGCTCTGCTTTGATCTCCAGCCTTGCTGTAAGCTTGAAACCGAGGTATCATTTTGCTGCTTTGGAAAAGTCATATTATGAGAGACTTCCGTACCGGTGAGTAACACCTTATGGGTTGACTCTATAAACTCACATCTTCTTGTTCACTTTTAGCCATGTATCTTGGCTCCTTCAAGTCCTAAGGCACTATGTTAGTTTCATTTTTGTTGCTGTGGTAAATATCAACCTATGGAAACAGGGTTTGTTTATAAGTCCAGGAGAACCCGTCCTGTAGGGAAGGCATAGCAGCAGGAGCAGGAAGTTTATCTGTGATAACACAGAAAATGGGCCAAGGCTATAAACCTTTGAAGCCCATCCCCATGACATATTTCCTCCAGCTAGGCTCCACCTCCCGAGGAGTTCCAGAAACTGCCCTAAATAGTGCCACAAACTAGAGATCAAGTGTTCACAACCACATGATCCTCTGGAGGCCATTGCCCATTCAGGAACCACACTCATAAGTTTCCTAACTTGAAATAAAGGCGATAGATTATAAGACTCTTTAAAAGTTTATAGTTTACTGTTACAGTGCTGGGTGATCATTATAGAGTATTAGGTACTGGCTTTTTGTTTCTTTTTTGAGACAGGGCCTTTCTATGTAGCCTTGCTTGTTTTAGAACTTACTTTGTAGACCAGGCTATCCTTGAACTCGCAGAGATTCACCTGGCTCTGTCTCCAGAGTTCTGGGATAAAGGCATGTACTACTGTACCTGGTTAGGTCCTGCTTTCATCAGGTCAAACCAGGATTTATTCTTTTTTAGTCTGGAATACTCAACTGTTAGCACAGTCACTTTGGAATGTGAAATTTTAATCTGAGAATCAGGAACTTGTATTGAGCTGTATGTGGTGTTTGTTGCCTCTAATCCCTTACTCTTGGAGGCTGAAGTAGGGGGATTTCAATGAGTTCAGGTCCAGCCTGGGCTATAGACTGAGGCATTGTGTTTATCTCTGCTCACCAAGAATTTGTTTCAATACTCACCCTCCAGCATCTTAAAAATTTCTTTTACTCATATTTGCCTTCCTTTAGTTATAAATGTTGATTAGTATAGAGTACTTTTAAACAGAAAAAGTTAAAAACAAACAAACTGTTTTACCACTTATGTATGGCATGTCAACCATTTTTTAAAAATCAAAGTATACCATGTATTAGTGCTTGATACATATCTGCTCAACGTAGAACATATTTCTTTTAGTCTCACTGTTTTGATGTTTACTTACATAAGAGAGAGTAGTAAAATGAGCCCTCACACCTCCATCATCTGTGAGCCCTCACACCTCCATCATCATCTGTGAGCCCTCACACCTCCATCATCTATGAGCCCTCACACCTCCATCATCATCTGTGAGCCCTCACACCTCCATCATCATCTGTGAGCCTCACACCTCCATCATCATCTGTGAGCCCTCACACCTCCATCATCATCTGTGAGCCCTCACACCTCCATCATCATCTGTGAGCCCTCACACCTCCATCATCATCTGTGAGCCCTCATCTGGCTCCAGAAATCATCGTTTTGTTCACTTTGCAACTCTCTAAATAGATGTAGATGTTTTTGTTCTTTTCACAGGTATAATATTATTTCTTTGTTTCATGAGCCCTTTGAGGTTAGGGATACATAACCACCAGAATGCTGGGTAACTTCTTTAAGGTCATATGACCTGTGGTGAATTCAAGACTTTCGTTCTTCTCATGACCCTGTGGAATCTTACCTACTTTACAGTTGCAAATCAAAAGTAGAATGGTAGTCCATGACCTTGTTTCTGTCTTTCATCCTTTCCAGTTAAGAGTCTTCCCTCCCTCTCATTTTCTGGTTTCACATAAGCACACATGTGACACACATACACACACACACACACACACACACTTTTAAATCTATGTTTTAGAGAAAATGTGTAGTATTTGTCTTTCTAAGAAGTTTATGTCTCTTTATATAATGATTTCTAGTTCATCCCTTTTTCTGCAAATGTGATGCTTTTGTTTTTATTTATGGTTGGGAATCCCATTGTGCACCATTTTTAAAACCCATTCCTGTACTGGCTAGCGAGGTGGTTTCACTATTCCAAGTGAAGAGTGTAGCAGGAAACATGATGAGGTGTTTGAGCATAGGCCTGGTGGTGCGCCAGGTCATGTGTTGGCTCTGACTTTGGGACATGAGATGCTCCTTAGTGCTGCTCAGCTGCACATTCCCACCAGCAGCATTTAAAGGTCCCCTTTCCATCCCTCAGCACTGTCTCTAGTCCCATCAGGATGACATGAAAGAAAGAGGAGAAGGGGAGAGAACCAGGGGCTGCTGGCACTGGGAGGGGGAGGAGTTACAGCAAAGTCTAAAGATTCCTGTATGAGCATGCCATAATGAGAGCCGTCCATCTGTGAGGGAGAGTGATAGAGATGTGTTGTCTTCACATACCTTTCAGAAACCATGTTGTTCTACAAGAGAGCGCGCAGCATGCCACTCGCTTCATAGCGCTGGCGAATGTTGGAAATCCAGAAAAGAAGAAGGTAAAGATTTCAGGGGTTGGTTGGTTACTCAGCCTTCAGAGCTTCTGGCCTCCAGAAGTCCTCCGTAGTCCCTGAGTCCCAACAGCTTCAGTGACTCCTTGTAAAGGTTAGGTTTCCTTGAGTGGTTTGTTAGGAGGTCTTAGAGAAAGGCATGGTTCCCTGGGATATGACAGTACAGGACATGGCCTTCCTTTCCTTCCACATCCATGTGCTTGCCTCTGTTGCTGCACGGGAGTTTGCCTCAGATGATATGCACACCTCCTAGCAGCGTCACTGAACTGAAGTAATAAAATCCTGTCGGGAATATTCAAGCTAGGCACAGTGGGGCATGCCTTTGATCCCAGCACTCAGGAGGTGGGGACAGGCAGATCTCTGTGAGTTCCAGAGTCTACAGAGTGAGTTCCAGGCCAGCCAAGGTTACATAAAAAGACCCCATAACAACAGCAACAAACAAGCAAAACAGAACAAGTATGTATGTATATATATGTATATTAGTACTTCCTTGGCTTTTTGAATTAGTAGTTATACCTGGAATCTAGAAAATAGTGCAGATGGTGAAAGAAAATTATCCAGAAAAATAGGATGTATTTTTCACTTCCTTGGAATGCTTTGCTAATGCTAAAAGTTGGACTGTTGAGTGAGACAGCTAATACAGAGTAAGCAGTGAAATGAGGGAATAGGTAGGAGCTTCCTCCGTGGCTGATTGAGCCTCTAGAGCACGTCAGAGACAGTGTTAGTGAGATAAGTAAACTCCTGCCCCTTTTCTATATTTTGAGATTTGAAGGCTAGACTGTGGTGACCTTTCTCACTGAGCAGAGTTCTGTGATTTCAGTTTCTTACTCAGTCTCAGAGATGCATAAGGCAGCTCATTGTAGTCACAGTGTTACCCTGACAAGCACCATTCATCTCAAGACTTCGTTCTAATCTACAGCCTTCTCAGCAGTGAATATTTTTGTTTTTCCCTTTTCTATACTCTGACCTGGTATACCAAATGTTACCCTCCTTCAATTAAACAGAACGTAAAAATCTATCCTTATGACTTCAAGTTCCGTTATTTTGTTGAGGTAAAACATGTATTATTGTCATTAGCCCACGATGTATAAAATACATATGAATTGTTTTCTTGGTTGCTGCTAGTCCCTAAGGAAAGGTATCTGCATTTGTGAGAATTGTGTCAGAGAGGGGAGGTTTACCTTTCCAGTTGGAATGGTCATTCAGAAGATAGAATCGGAGTTCCACAGTTCTGTTGACAAAGGTCACATAAACGAAAGATGCAGTGACAGGAGCATTTTGTCTTCAAGGCTTACAGAGCAAGTCCCCCTGAGCCTTATAGTAAGGGTTGTCACTGTACCCGTCTCCAAGTGAGGAACCTAGTCTGTCTGAGGGCTGGAGCTTTGATCTGTTACTCGTTACTGTGTGAGCCTCCTTAGCCATTGCAGAGGCTGGCAGGTTGGCATTTGCTACACTGCTGTGTCACTGTGACAGGCTTGTGACTTTACTTCACTCCCTGACATTACTCTCTTGTTTTTCCTGCAGTATCTTTATGCCTTCAGCATTGTTCCCATGAAGCTGATGGCTGCGGCAGAGCTGGTAAAGCAGCCTCCGGACGTCACTGAGAACCCTTACCGAGAACCGGGGAAGCAAGCGGCCGCAGGAAAACGGATTCCTGCCCCTCAGGTAAGCTCCAGCTGTTGGCTGGCATTCAGGCCGGTTGCTCTCGGTAGGTGTGCCTTTCCTGCTTATAGTTTCATACACTGAACAACTTCAGGTTTTGACTCTTAGTGTTTTTCCTCTTGGCAAATCATGATAACATTTAAAAGATCCTGCCCAGCAGTGGGTGCCCACACCTTTAGTCCCAGCAGAGGCAGGCAGATCTCTGACCTCTCGGCTAGCAGGGTCTACAGAGTAAGTTCCAGAACATCCAGGGCTACACAGAGAAACTGTCCCAAGAAAACAAACAAACAAAAAAGATGAAGATGAAGAAGATTTACTTTGAAGAAGTTTGTTAATAGCAGACTTTAGAAAATAATTTTCTCCCCACTAAAGCAAGGCCAATCGATCACGTTTCCTTGTTAGAGTTTGTAGTCTGTTTTCTTGGACTTTTTGATCCACTCCAAAACCTTTTCCTGAATCCTCTTTTGCCTTTGCGCCGAGTAGCTCGTCTTCTCTCCTCTTCAGTTGAAGTTGGATCAGATTTGCTTTGTTCTGAAATTTCAGGGCTGCTTATGTCATTGGGAGAGTAAGGAGATAAATGGAATTGGGTTCATACTGCTCCGGCCTAGGGAAATGTTGCTCTTTATCTCGAGTTTAACTTATTTTTCAGAAGCTATAGATTTGGTAATGGTTTTGGATAATAAGTATGGCTGAGATGTGGGCCTGAGAGCCCCACAGGTATCAGGGTGGGTGTATATTTGTCTTCCCTAGAATAGGAAGGAAGGGCTGAGAGGAAGCAGATGTGAGTGGCAAGGAAGTTCCCTTCTGCTTGCTGCTCGGTTACTTGTCGGTGGGCTTGCTGAGTAACATCCTCCCCATTGACCCTTCCAGGAAGAGTCAGCCTGTCAATTCTTCTTTGATTTGAATGAGAAGCAGGGAAGGAAACGGTCATCCACAGGCAGGGATAACAAGCCTCCTCATGCTAAGCAGCCTCGAAAGCCTCGTAAGTACTCTGGTCTCCCTTGAGAGCAGTAACTCTTTGGGGAATTGTTTGGAAAGTTGCATTATTACGAGCATATTCTGGCAAAGAAAAACTTCACGGAGCCATTAGGAGCAAAGTGAGAATAGAATGGTATAAAAATGGCTTGACTCTGGGCTGAGACTCTTCCTGTAGTGACTAGAGAAAAGCTCTCTGTCTATGTAAAACATGGTAAGTATAAAATTGATGTGAGTTCATGCAGTAATAGCAGACCCAAGCTAAGGAGAAGGACTTCCAGGCTGCTTCATTGAGATCTTCTTCACCCTGTTGTTTTAAAAAGGAAAATCTGAACTTAGGAAGGTAGACCCACGGTTATGTGGCTAGCTGATGTCAGAGCTAGGACTAGAATTGGGGTGCCTAACTGCCCCCCACTCAGGTCAGTGTTTTCTCATTGTAGCCTATTGCCAGTTTGTATGCGCTTTAGTCACTAGATGATCGATTTGTGGATCACTTACCTGTGGGTCGGTTATCAACTCAGGGGGCTTCAAAGGGAGGTCTAGTTTCATTGACATTGGTGCCAGGCTTTGGCAGTCAAGAGTGAGAAACACAAGTCCAGCTCCTCGTGGCAGTCTTTCCCATCTTTGTGGATTATAGACGAGACAACAGTGAATAACAGTGAATTCTCTGTTGAAAGTGTTTGTTGGCATTGTTGTCGATATATGTGTGTGTTTGTGTGCATGCATGCATGCATGTTGTGGAGTGAGAGGGAAACTTTCTGGAGTGGGTTCTCCTTCACTGTGGGTTTGGGTATAGAACTCAAGTTGTCAGGCCTGTGTGGCAATTGCTTTTATCTGCTAAGCCATCTCTCCAGCCACGAGGAAGATTGTGGAGGGTGATTATGTCTGTTGTGATTGGATCATAATAAGGCTTGCCTTTCTTTTCTATGAAGCTCAGCCTCCAGGACCTTGTTGGTTTTGCCTTGCCAGCCCTGAAGTGGAAAAGCATCTGGTGGTCAACATTGGCACACATGTGAGTTACTCCCATAGATGGGCAGCAGAGAAGGAAATGCCTGTTACTTGGTTTTTACTAACTTTCCATGGTATATGATCTGTGAATCAAATTTACCCTGCCCCCTCCTTTCCTTTCTTGGTGAGTCAGGGCCTTTCTCCATAGCCATGGCTGTCCTGGAGCTCACTAGACTAAGCTGGCCTCCAACTCACAGATCCTCCTATTTCTGTCTTTGCCAAGTGCTGGGATTAAAGGTGTGAAGCAAAACTTCCATTTTAAGTGCACAGTTCATGGATACTTAGTAAGCTTATTGAGTTATGCAACCATCACATGATAGCAGTTTAGAGGCCCGATGTGATGTTGCACGCTTTTAATCTCAGTCCTCAGGAGGCAGAGGTAGGTGATCTCTTGAGTTCAAGACAAGTCTGTCTACATAGCAACTTCCAGGACAGCCAGCACCACCCAGAGACCTTTGTCTCAGAAAAAGAAAATATGGAATAGAGGTTTAGAGAATTTCCATCAGTCCAGTAAAATTTCTTAAACACATTTATATTAATTTCAGTATTCATTCTCAGCCTTGGCCACCACTTGCGTACTTTGAATCTTTTTAGATGTGTGGGGTTTTAGACATTTAACTGAAATTATGTTATGCAGTGTGTGTGTGTGTGTGTGTGTGTGTTTGTCTGCTTGTCTGTCTGCTTTGACTAGCATCATGTTTTTAAGTTTTATTTATAATTCATGTATAAATGTTTTATTGCTAATTAGTGTTAAATAGATATATTATTCATTTATTACTTTATAAACAGTTGGTTTATTACCATTTTATATCTCTCAGGAATAATGTTCCTGGATAATATTTCTATGTGTTTGTGAAACAAACTCATTTTCATTTCTTTTGGATAGATACTAAGAAATAGAGTCTCCCAATAATTTGGCAAATTTGTGTTTAAACTTAACAAAGAAAAGATATTTTGTTTTTAATAGCGTGTGTGTGTGTGTGTGTGTGTGTGTGTGTATTTGTGTGTTACTATATGTATATGCATGTGAATGATGGAGCCTGAGGATTCAGGCCTTGGATCCCTGGGGCTGACTATAGGAAGTTGTGAGCCACCTGACATGAGTGCTGGAACTGAACTCAGGTCCTCTACAAGAGTAGTATGTGCTTTTGACTGCTCAGCTCTCTTTCCAGCTCTGTTTTAACTTTTAAAGAAATTGTCAAACTGATTTCCAAAATTACTACATTATTTTATGCTCTTGTCAGCAACATTATGAAAGTTTTGCCTTTCCATATTCATGTCAATATTGCTTAAAGTCTTTTCTTCCCTTCTTAATAGTGTTGGAGACTGAAGCCAGGGTCTTGTGCATGTTGGGCAAGAACTCTGCCATTGAGTTACATCCTTAGCTACTGTCTGCGTTTCTGATTATAGGCATTATAGTTTTATGGAATCAGTTTTATAAGCACTCCTTCTCTATCTCCCTCTATAGATAAATCTTCTGTATATGTCTTAGATTCACCTATGTTTCATGAAATATTGAGTTGGTTCTTTTAATTTCTCAGTGTTTTAAATATTCCTCAGTTTTCCCTGTTTTAAGTATTAAGATTTAAAATGTTGATATTGTTAGTGCGGTCTTGTGACTTATGCCTGTAATCTCAGCACTCAGGAAGCTGAGGCAGGAGGATTGTCACAAATTTAAGGTCAGCTTGGACTACCTAAAGAATTCTAGGCTAGGCTGGGCTTCAGAGTGAGGCTTTTTTCTTTAAAAACAAACACACAAACAAACACAAATAAAAAATACCCCTAGGAACTGAAGTTCATTAAACATAAGAAAAATTAAAGTGATAAAATTCAGTTTGCCAGTCAAGGATTGTACTCGTGAGGGTTCTCTGGAATAACATTATAGAATAAATCTTTATATGTAGAATGAGGGTTGATTAAAATTACTTAGAGGCTGTTATCCATCTAATCCAACAATAATTATCTACCTGTGGCAGGTCAAAGAATCTAGTCATTGTTCAGTCCATGAGGCTGGACAGCTTAAGTGGCCTTCAGTATAACTTTGGAATCCCAAAGAAGTAGACTTTAATGCTAGTAAAGAAATAGACTTGTTATCAATGTGAAAGCAAACGAAGAGCAAAAGCTTCCTTCCTCCATGTTCTTATGCAGGCTTTTAGCAGACGGCATGGCACAGATTACAGGCGGGGTTCTCACAATTCAAAGAGTAGAAGTAGATTATTCTACTTCAGATTAATCTGAAATCCTTTCAGATGGCAAACACCGTGTGTCTCAGGGAAGTCATTCAGTTTTATACCTTTTCTCAAAGGGCTTTATAAAGTTAAGTCTTTTTCTTTTACTTGTGGTGAAGCTGCTAATCACCAGAGTTACAGTTATACTCTAGCCCCCCATGACTAAACTTCCTGTGTAACACTTCTGCAGACTGGTGGTGTTCATCTGGCTTTCACTGATTTCTTCTAATTTTGTTTTCTAAAGGTGACTTTCCTCTTGATCCTAACAATCTGAGAGTTCCTTTTTTGTGGCCTTCTGTAAACCAACTAGAGCCTTACTTGATTTTCACTTCCTTTCAAACTAAAGAGCCCTACACGTACTTATTTATGTTTTGCATCTTAATTATTGGCACCCTGTCCAGGACATATTCTGGAGTCAAGGCCTGTGACACATACAGTTGGCTTGTAAGGCTATGGATGAACTCTGAGAGCAAGCTTGATAGGCTTTTACTTCTGTGGGTGTGTTCTTTTTAGATCAGCTTTGGGCTCCCCTCACTGGATTACCTTTTGCCAGTCTTCTCTCAGACATAGCCTGTAGTGAGTAAGGCTGTGAGCTGCCTTTTGTTTGGGATGCATAAGAGGTTCAAGAGCCCATGGGAGAGGAGGAGGGGTTGGAGCAGATGGCTTGGCCTCATGCTCCTCTAGGCCTTGGGGAGAAAAGTTCTTTCTTTGTTTGCCACAGTTTATTCTCCAGGAAATGGGCCTGGGAATGATGAAGGAAACTGTTCCTCTGTTTGAGGCCAATAAAAGGTGTCTTCAGGCATGCTTTTGACTGCGCTCCCAAGTGCAGAGAAGAAGGCCTTGAGCATTTTCTCCTAGACTAGTACCTGCCTAGTAGTCAAATCTATGGTGCCCTGCACTGCACTTTTTCTGGGCTTCTGAGTCTCTAGCAAAGGGCTCACAGTCTCTTCTCATGGCCACTCCTCTTGCTTTTCCTTTATTATATTTTCCTCGAGGCTTTCTCTGCCTTTGCTGTGCTTTCCTCCCTTTAGGAAGGTACATAGATTATGTTAATGGTGTGGTAAAGAGGAGAGTCTGCTGAGTCCAGAACACCGATGGCAAGTCCATGTATTCTACACGGGGAACATTCATTTAGACCCTTTTATCCATTCACATGGTTAGAGACCACTGAAGTATAAAACAGAAGAGCTTGAAAGGGCGGGACAAACTGGGAAAGTGGGAAATGGTTCACAAGAACTGGATGTATGTTAGAAGTGTGGGCAGATGCTTAGTCTAGCCTTTAAATAGCTAAAGAATACACATCACCATATAAGCTGATGTCTGTGTCAGTGGCCTGTGACAAAGTAAAGGCTAGAAAATAAAGGTTTCTAGAGTAACCTTGTCAAACAAATACAATAAAAATGGATATCAATGAAAACTTTTAATGCCTCTTAGGATTTGGGGAGGATGTTGTTTGGTTATTGGTAATGAGGCTCTTCCTCTGTTTCCTAGGCTAGCCTTAAATTTGAGATTCCTCTGTTTTAGCTTCCAGAGTAGTTAGAACTGCAAGTGTGTATCACCATATCCTGGTCCTCCAGGTTTTGGTGAACTTAAATCCTGTGGGAAATGAGCTGTGGATGTGTTTAGTTCTCTGTCAGTAGATCAAGGAGGAGCATGCTTTGGTTTATAGCAAGTGTATATGTTACCATTGGACTTTCTCATTCAGTCTTAGCTTTGGGACACCACACTAAAAGTGTAGTTTTGTATACTGTCCTGTGTATTTGCCTGTATTGATATTCCTTGGCCCTTTGCCTGCTCAGTCAGAGGATCTTCCTGTCATACAATGACGGTTAGAGCAGCACCTCCTGTCTGGATGGTTTTGTTTCTGTTTTACTGTTACTGGTTTAGCCAGGGCTGAGGCTGGACTGTCATCCTCTACCTGCTGAGTGCTGGGGTGAGAGTGTGAACACCTCACTGCTGAGTGCTGGGGTGAGAGTGTGAACACCTCACTGCTGAGTGCTGGGGTGAGAGTGTGAACACTTCACTGCTGAGTGCTGGGGTAAAAGTGTGAACACCTCACTGCTGAATGCTGGGGTGAGAGTGTGAGCCTCACCTGATATACGGGTTTTTATTTATTTATTTATTTATTTATTTATTTATTTATTTATTTTGTGTGCATGCTTATATGTGTGTTGCTATTAAAAACTGACATCATTGTTGGAAAACAGAGTTTTCTGCCTCTTTGTGTATGTCTGAGTTTGAGGTTTTTCTTTCCATACTATTGGGTTGTATACCTCTTTTCTTTTCCTTTGTGGAATTTAGTTAGCACCTCATAACAGAAAGAAAACTCATGCTGTCCATGTTACTATAACCTTTTCTGTGAGCCCAGAAGTGTATTGGGGATAGAGATGTGGGGTTGGATATCCTGGGGGAGGAAGGAAGGACTCATTTTGAAATAAGAAATAGTATCCTTTTGTGGTTGAAGAGAAAGTGATAGTAACTGAAAATTGCTTTAAAGTTTAGATCCTAGGAGTGATACCCCAAATAGTCTTTTTGAACTCTAGCATTTAAAACCAAAACCCTTTTTGTATGCTTTTAGTTCATTTGCTATTTTCATGGAAATTTGTTAAAACTGATCCTATTCTTCAGAAGATACTTAAAAATGCTGTTCTACCTCTTAAAATCATGCATGTGTATGTATGTATGTATGTATGTATGTATGTATTAGTTAAGTATATGGGTTTGTCAGTGCACCATGTGTATGTCTTTTGCCTGCAGAGACCAGATAGGGCAGTGGATTCCCTGAAACTGGCATTACAAATGGTTACGAGCCACCATGGGGATGATAGGGGTTGCATCTGGATCCTTTGGAAGAACAGCCAGTGCTTTTCGCCACTGAGCCATCAGCTTTCTAGCTCCTATTCTAACCTTTAAAATCAAATCTTTTAAAATATAGTTTCTATTAAGAGTATCTTGTGTCATGTATGGTGGGTCATGTCTTTAATCCCAGCACTCAGGAGGCAGAGACAGGCAGTTAGATCTCTGTGAGTTCGAGGCCAGCCTAGTCTATAACACAAGTTTTAGGACATCCAGGGTGTTACACAGAGAAACCCTATCTCCAAAAACAAAAAAACAAAAAACAAGCAAACAAACAAAAAAACCAAACTAAAACAACAACTAAACAAACAAACAGATAATTTGGGGTTGGGTTTGGTACAGGGCTGTAGTCTCAGAGCTTGGATGCTGAGCCGAGAACATTGAATTTGAGACTGCCCTGTACAACATAGCAAGATCCTGTCCTGCTGTCCAGGATGGAATGGGGCAACATTGTAAGCATTTTCTATTGTACTTAAGCTCACTGTGTGTGTCTAGGTTTTTCTCTCTGGATGATCATACACATAGGCTTGCTATCTTGCTTCTGTGATTCTTCTTCAGTGCTACCTTGCCCTGGCCAAAGGAGGCTTATCTGATGACCATGTCCTCATCCTGCCCATTGGACACTACCAGTCAGTTGTGGAGCTTTCGGCAGAGGTGGTGGAAGAAGTGGAGAAGTATAAGGCTACTCTGAAACGCTTCTTTAAGAGTCGAGGGAAGCGTTGTGTTCTATTTGAAAGAAATTATAGGAGCCATCACCTCCAGCTTCAGGTATGTGTTTTCTGCCCGGGAACTTGGAAGTCACCGTGGGGATCTTGAGATTGATAAATTTTAAATAATGATGACTTTAGTAATTAATTTTAATGTAATACTTAGAGCATTTACTATTATTTTCATGATAATATTTGAATAGTTGTCATTTAGAGGGCTGGGAATATCTGCTGATAATCCCAGAGAAGTTCATGCTGGAGGTAATTGAACAGCAGGATGGCGTGTGCCCTGTACAGAAAGATTGAGTAGTTGAGAAAGGTTCTGAGGAAGATGAGTGCATGGACTTTGCTGGTAAGAGGTGGCTAGGTCATGTGGAAGCCCAGCAGGAATGAAGGCTTAAAGGCAGGAAATGGTTTCTAGCTAACATGGGGCTAGTACTTTGGAAGTTGAGTGATTTGTCTCTTTGGTGGTAGTGTCTTCTTAGCGCATTTGTTAAGTGTTCAAATGGGCCTGACTCTGCCACATACATTATGGAGGAGCTGGCAGAGGCTTAGAGATAAAGAAGTCTCTCTTGAGTGTTTCCTAATAACAGATTGGCTCCCACATGTGACAGCTCTCATAAGTTTAAGTCCTACAGCCAATCCAGTGGAGACTGTTTGGCCTGAGGAGAAGCTATGCTGAGGGGTGTCTCTCCACCCCAGTGATGGGTTTGCTACTTCCTCAAGACTTTAAAGACTCAACTTCTTTGGAACCAATACCGAGAGTTTCTTCTATTCCTCCCACACCAACTCAGGTCATTCCTGTGCCCCTCAGCTGCTGTGTTACAGATGACATTAAAGATGCCTTCATTACCCAGGCCCAGGAGCAGCAGATAGAGCTGTTGGAAATTCCAGAACACTCAGACATCAAACAGGTGAATCAGGAAGGGGTGGTAATGTTCAGGGAGGGGTTAAGATCTGCTTCTTGAGCCAGAGGTACTAAATAAATAGTGGGCCATTTGGTACTAGAATATAGGATGTTGGTAAGACTAGAGGTGAAGATATCATCATAGCAAAGTCTCCGTGCTTTCCTAGAAGAGCAAGGAACTAGACTTTTCCTGGAGCTGGGAAGATGGCTGTGAGGACTTCAGTGTGATCCCAGTAGCCATGTAAAGGTCATAAGCTGGGGCATGTGTCTGTGATTCATGTGCTGTTGAGGTAGAGACAAGAGCATCTCCGCATAATTGAAAAGCTGCAAGCTCAGTGAGAGAGACCCTGCCTCAAAACATGAGGTGGCAAGAACTGAAAAAGTCACCCAGTGTCATCCTGTGCTTTCCACAGGCACATGAACACACCTGTACATGTAATCTCACACATGAGAATAGGTACACATATATAAACACGTAAAATTAAACAAAGAAAGTAGATACTTCCTAAGATGGGACCTTAGAAGGATGGGTACCACTGGAAGTCTATTGGCATTTTATACACCAGTTCCTGTGGTGTGTTGCACTTTTTTGGTTTTTAGAGACAGGGTTTCTCTGTGTAGCCTTGGCTGTCCTGGAACTCACTCTGTAGACCAGGCTGGCCTTGAACTCAGAGATCCACCTGCCTCTGCCTCCCAAGTGCTGGGATTAAAGGCGTGTGCCACCACCGCCTGGCCTATGTGTTGCACTCTTGCTTATTTGTCCTTATACATTTCTGTTTACTTCAGATTGCACAGCCAGGAGCAGCGTATTTTTATGTTGAGCTGGACACCGGAGAAAAGCTTTTTCACAGAATTAAAAAGAATTTTCCTTTGCAATTTGGAAGGTTTGTATATTTTCGCTGTATTTAGTGTATTTCATTCGACCTGTTATAAACATGGTGACAGTCAGTGAAAACCAACTAGGGAATGGTCCAGCCCCAAGAAGCTTAGAATCTTAGAGCAGATCACTGCTACAGCCTTGGGCTGGAGAATTGGATGTACCATGAACAGATCTTGAGGAACATTATATTTTAGAAACTTAGATTAGGAAGGAACGACTCATTTCTACCAAATTCAAGACTCTGTGAAAGGCTGAGCGTGAATATAAGGGAGACTGAGTGGGAAAGACACCATGAGAGTGCTCATGGTGGAATCCAGTGTGGCCATTGAGCATGTGCTGGGTCAGACACTGGCAAGAGCTTCCCAGGCATTGCTCCATTCAACCTTCCAGTTGTCTGGTTTATATCCTGTCACCCCAGTAGAACTTCATACAGACATGAAAATGCACTGTAAAGTTGCACTAATCCAATAATCCCAAGCTACACATGCTGTTGGCTACTTGAAAATGAGACTGAGGGACAGTGAGGTGAGATGGCTTGCTGTCACACCTGGTGACAGAGTTTGATCCTTGGGACCTACATGGTAGGAAATAACTAATGCCCAACCATGTGTTCTCAGGTGCTATGGCATGCATGAACCCACATATAAATAAATAGATATAGTAAAAAAAAATTAAAAAATGAAAGTGAGCTTAAATTTAAATAGCCACACCTAGCTAGTGGCTCTTCTACTGGATGTTGTACCTTAAGGTAAGTTAAGGAGCATGCCCATGGTCACACAGTTGAAGGTTCAGTCTAGTGTGGTGAATACCAAGATGGAGGTCTTCAACCTTGTTATTCTGCATTATTCTGAAAGGCCGTGTGGAGGGAAGCAGAAAATGCACACAGTGTTGTCTAATGCTGATCTCTGACTCGCAGCTGTTCTCTGACAACTCCCAGTGGTTTACACTGGGCTTTGAATGAGCCTTCAGCCAGTCCTAGACTAATTTAGAAAGCCTTCAAGAGGTTGCCCCATTGGATAAGTCCAACAAATACAGGTTTTTAAAAATAAATAATTGATAAATGAGAATAATATCTGTTCTTGTTATTATCTTTTCTTAATCTTATTGCCTTAGCATCAGATGTAGGTATGCACAGTGAGGACATAGGCAGGCGATGCCACTGTACACAGCCATGCACAGGTCACATCTTTTTGTGACTATGGTAGTCGTTTATGTTTCAGCACTGAAACTTTTCAGAATACCAATATACAGTTGATACATTTTATACTTAATAGAGAAAATGGTTGTGTCTTCATTTTATAAATGAAGAAACAATGCTCATAGTTTGCCAGGCAAACCCAAGTTAGAGTTTAGGTCCTTTAAGTTTTAGAGGACTACTGTGATTCATTCCTGACTTTTCTATTTATTATACCATCAAAGTTGAAATGAGCCAAATAGAATTGTTTCTAATATATTAAAGTAAGTAAAAATATAGAACTTAGAGCTGCTTGTCTATGTACCTAAATAAGTTGTTTTCTTCACATTGAACTTCTCTCGTGTACTCATACAAATGAGGGGGCTAGGAGGACAGGTAGAAGAACTTTAAGTCAGAATGGGTATAACATATGCCCTCAGCAAACTCAGTCTACTCAGTATGTGAAACGATAGCTTAACACAAGATAGAATCGAAGCTGGGCATGTGCTTTGATTATATAGCTTTTGTGCGAAATTCTCTAAGGAAGGTAATCTTGTAAGTGAGGAAATCAAGGCTAAGAGATGAAGTAGTATTGAAGTCATAGACATGAAGCACCAGAGCATGGACTCTGGTACTTCATGTCTCTGTCTCTGACTTTTCTGACACCAGAGGCTGTCCTCTAGTCTGTATGTATTGTTTCTTCCCTAAGTGTTAATATTGTGGTTCACAGTTGTTCTAGGAAAGGAGAAATAAGTGGGTGGGAGATCACACTTAATCTGATTTCAATAGATACGATGGCAGAGATGTAGTCACAGTAGGATAGGAGACCAGTGTGAGTTGTAAGCAATCTGCATACTCTTCAGATGACACTGAGGAGAGCTGGTGGCTGGAGAGGAGCACAGGAAGGGTGGCTTTCAGTTACTACTCCCATTTTCTCTTCTCTCTGCTCTCTGCAGGGAGGTCCTGGCCAGCGAAGCTATTCTCAACATTCCTGAGAAGGCTGACTGGAGGCAGTGTCAAACCAGTAAAGATGAGGAGGAGGCCCTGGCTCGCCGCTTCCGGAAAGACTTTGAACCCTTTGATTTCACTTTGGATGACTAGCCAGAGGGAAGTGCACACCACAGGTCACATTGATGGCACAGGAGATTGTTCCAGCCTGTTCTTAAAGTGAAACTATGGTCTCCTGTGGGTGCTGCCTCCCTGACCCTTTCAATATATTCCCATGGACCTGCCTTCAGCGGGAGGCCTCTGGTTGACCCTTTTTAAGGAAGTCATTCGGAGATGCAACGATATTTTAAAAGAATGTCTGCTAGGTATTTCTAAGAACAGCTCTATTTATCCACATCCTCAGACTTTTAAATCTTTCAGATTGGGGATGGTAGCTCATGCCTTTAATCTCAGAAACTGAGGAGTTATGGCAGGAGGATTGCTATGAAGTCAAGGCTACTCTGGACCACACAGTGAGTTTCAGGACAGTCTGGGCTATGGCATGAGACCCATCTCAACTCCCCATCCCTACCCTCCAAAAATGTAAAAAAAAAAAAAAAAAAAAAAAAAAAAAAAAAAAAAAAAAATCCCCCAAATCTTGTAAATAATAAAAAGGGAACACTTTTCTAAGGTTGACAAATGTCTTCTGTTGCTTATGGCCACTGAAATGATATTACGTGCGTGTGACATGTGATAGAGGCCAGAGTTTTATCCCCAGCACTTATCCCAGAGTGACACAGCCTGGCCTTTACTATTGCTTTCTTATAGCATCTTCTTCACATAAGAGTCCATCTGTTGCAGCCCAGGCAAAATGTTGAGGCCCAGGCCGACCCACGTTTGGGCAGCCACTGTATCCCGGCCCAAGCTGCTGCTCTGGTCTGCAGGTGCTCTGGTCTGCAGGTCGGGTTTCAGCAAGAGCGAGGGTGAGGGCAGATTCTACCTAATGTCTGATGTGTATGAATCTCTCTCGGCTCCCTAATGTCTGAATCCTACTGTCTGCCTCTGCATTTTATATGTCTTACTTCTAAGCCACACCTCTAAGTTACACCTTTAATCATGCCCTTAGGTCTTGTCTCTAACTCTGATCTCTATACTTCTAAATCATACTCTTAAATTACACACCTTTAATCTCACACACCTTTAATCTCACACACCTTTAATCTCAAGGTATCTAAACCAAGATTATCCGAGTGTTCTCAGCTGTTGTAGGCTATTGTAATTTAAATCTCATGTCAGGGTATATGGCTCAAGATGGCTGCAAAGCTGATAGCCGCTTTCTGCTAAAAGTCGGCCCCCAACACAGATATTTAACTCTGGTATGCTAGGGCATGTTCTAAGTTGCAGGAGTATAGCTAGTGAGTGCCCCAGTGTGTTGTCTATTGTTACAGAGTCTAGAGTCTAATTTTGAAAGGAAATGGCAGATTAAGGACTAAGATGAGTTTATTTTGAATATGTTGTTTTATATGTTTAAAATACCCGAGTTACTCAGTAGATGTGTCCAGATTGCAATTAGATGCTTCTCAGATTCATGCAGATCAGGATTGGTGACAGGGCTTTGACTGCATTTTCCATGTTTCATGAGTGTAAGATACCTGTGTTATCTCACAGATGTATCCAGAGTGCAGGTAGATAATTCTCAAACTCATGCAGATCTAGGTTGGTGACTAAGCTTTGGGAATTATCAGGGTACATACCAGAGTGAACTTACAAAGTAAAAAGGGCAAACACTGTAACCAAGAGCTTTTCCTCCTGGCCTCTGCTCCCCAAAGTAAGGACTCTGAGATTTAATATTCAATGAATAAATTCCTAGGCCAGAAGCTTTGGCTTGTTCCCTAGCTAGCTCATAACTTAATCACCTGTTTATCCTAAGTCCTGCCAAGTAGTTGCTTCCCTCTGCTGCAGCTCTAGGGCCAATCTTTCCAACCTGACTATTTCCCAGAATTCTTTCATTTATTTGCACCTCCTCCCTCCCTCCCTCCCTCCCCCAGCCCCCAATGCCCTTTTCTCTCTCTGCTGGATGTCCCACCCTCTAGTCCTGCCTCAGCTCATTGGCCATAGGCTTTTTATTGACAGATGCTGCTGCCATACACTGCACAAAAGATTCTCTCTGTGACTATGATTTAAGGAAACTGCTCCAGTGAGCAGCACTGGAGAAGCACCACTGTAATCACTGGAGAATGCTCCCTACCGGACGCCAAAGAAAGGAATTGGTCCTTGTTGGGCGCTTCTGGCATAGACCACGAACAGTTACACTTAGTTCTCATAAAAATCTCTTGACCTCCATTTTGTTTCTGAACAACAAAAAAACTAAAACAGTCTTGGAAACCTGAAGATTGTGGATCCTGACATAAACCACTTTACAGTTTAAAAAAAAAAATTGGTTAACCCAGTCAACATTATCTTGGCTGGAGTTTTCAGCATCTCTCTTGGAAACTACATCCCACCTGTGGAAACGGGAACACCTATCACTCCCAGCTCTTGTCATGCACAGCAAATGAGGCTTCATACTGTTACATGGCAGTCTCCTCTGCTCGAGAGATGTTCTCTCAGAGGCTCATTTCTATTACTTTCAAGTCTGATATTCCAATTCCACGGCAGATATGAAAATAATAGAAACCAGCTTATCGAATACCACTCACTATTAGTGACCCACAACAAGTTCTAGACCAGGCTGTACTGTATTGAGGTCCTGTCTCAGAACAAGACAGCTAGAGTCCATGAAGCGGTTAACCCAATCAAATGGCTAGGCGGGATGACTTTCCCTGTGCAACCCATCACTCAGAACCACTGTGTTGGCAAGTCTGAAAGAGCAAGGTTAATAAGCTATAAGGTCGGTAGGGAAACTCACAAAGTCCGGAAGAAGAGTTTTCACTCGAATAACGTCACATCTTTAGGTAGTTTGGGATTATAGGAGACCTGATTTAGAAGGCTAATGAATCAACGGGGCGGTTAGCGCAGTTTTCTTTCCTACTTAATGGTGTCCTTAACCGGCACCGACCGGCGAGTGTGGTAGGATTCGAGGGGTAGAGGGCAGGGCTCTCAAAAAGATGAAATGTGTGTACGAGGTAGGGACAATGCGAAATGTAGGGTTTGGAGAGAGATCTATTTTAAAATAAAAACACGTTGTATGAAACCCTCAAAGAACTAATTAAAACTATCTATGTAAACAAAAACAAAATAACGCACGATGGTTGTCACAGCCTGGAAGTTGCCCCGGGCACTTAAAACAGCACAGGGCAACCCGCTCTTGCTCAGCCTATTCGTCAGCACCAATCCCAGGGTGACTCGAGGAGCTCGGGGCGGGACTTGCCCTGCGGAAAAGAGCGGAAGTGACGTAGTCTCGCGAGACGAAGGACTCACAAACCTGGCGGCCCGGAACCGGCCTTGGACCGGTGGCAGTGCCTGAGGCGGCTGGCGCTCCCGCTCCATGGAGCGGCCCCCGGGGCTGCGGCCAGGCGCCGGCGGCCCCTGGGAGATGCGGGAGCGGCTTGGAACCGGCGGCTTTGGGAACGTCAGTCTGTACCAGCACCGGGTGAGGCGGCGGGCGGGAGCAGTGGCGCCGTGTCTGTCTGGGCGTCCCTGGAACACGGGCTGTCAGTCAAGGTGGGAGGGGTGGTCGTCGAGACCCTGGGCTGGGCTGGGGGTTGGGGCAGTGAGCGAGTGCGGGTGATCCTGTGCTTGTGAGCCTGGGTGGCCGTGTTCCAGGTGTGTCCGACTTCCCTGGGCAATGGGTGACAGGGAGCTGGTGCCGCTGTGTGTGATGCTGAGCCTGTGTGAAAGTCGAGTGCGGGTGCGTGCGTGTGTGTTGTGTATGTGTGTTGTGTGTGTCTTCGTGTGTGTGGCTGCTCACACCCCCTCGGGAGCGGTGTGATCCACTGGAGACTGGAGTAGACGAGGAATTTTCCTGGTGTTCAGAATTGAGTCTTTGGAAACATTGATAGACTTTGGAATTGGAGCGTTTCAGGTAAAGACCAGGATGAAGGTAAGTGAGATGACGAAGCTGCTCTTTGCTTCAGAGGAAAGGAACTAGACGGAAAGATGAGGGGCTTGTTCTGCAGAAGACAGCTAACGTCAGGCTCAGGAAATTCGTTTTGATTTATCGAAAACCATGAAACCGCTGCAATAGCAGTTACTTGTACCTTTAAAAGATTTTCAAATTTTATTTACTTTAATGTGTTGTTGTTGTTAATGGAACACAGGACCCTGCACATGCTAGGCAAATGATCTACCATTGGGTTACATCCTCTGCCCTAGTTAACCATGTTTGAGTCATGGGTCTTTTGGTTAGTCAATAAAAAATTATGCATCTTTTCTCCAGAAAAATAATGTCAATACAAACCAGTGCATTATTATTGAGGGTTTTGCTTTCCTGAAGGATGTAAGGAATAGATTTTGAAAACTATTCATTGCAATATGGGATTTGTTGATTGTAAAGTGTTTAGAAGAATATACATACATCCTGGGTCTGTTTGAGAGTTAAGTCAGATGGTACCAGAGACTTTAGTAAGTACTAGGTAGGTACTATAGTTGCCCACTGATAGCTCTCTACTGTCATGTTATCGTAATCCTCATTAATTGGACTTTTACGAAAGGAGCAGTAAGATAAAAATGGTGTTCTGGAGCATCATATATGAGAAATATGTTTAGAACAACAATGAGCCACGTACAGACATCTTAGTAATATTTTCAGTATACTCGCTGGTAGAAGTAGTTTCAGTATTTCATATATACCTTTGAGGACAGGAGAAAGAACAGGAAATGGTTTAGTTGATTGGTGTATTGGGTGCTGATGGTACCCAAATCAATAAGAATAATATTTTCTACTCTGAAAGAGCTTTCCATTTCAGAGAGAGATGAGCATAGGAGCAAAGTACAGCTGGTCGTGGTGGCACCGCTTGTAATTCTAGTACCAAGGGGTCTGAGGCAACAGGATTTCGTGTTTGAGGCCTGCTTGGTGGCCTTCATATGGTGCTCAAGACCAGTGTCATTTACATAAGAAGACCCTGTCTCAGAAATAAACATAAGTACAGTTTGATATCCTAGACACTGAAAGATGTCTTGGTGTTTTATTGCTGTAAAGAGACACCATGACCAGGGAAGCTTTCATAGAGCAAAACATTTAGTTGGGGCTGGTTTCAGAGATTTAGTCCATTATCATCGTGGAGGGAAGCGTAGTGCCGTACAGGCAGACATGGAGCCAAGAGTTCGACATTTTGATCCACAGGCAGCAGAAGGGGACTGTGTCCCATATTGGATGCAGCTTGAGATAGAAGACATCAGTTCCCACTCCCGCATTGACACACTTCCTCCAACAAGGCCACAGGCACTCCTACAAGGCCACACCTCTAATAGTGCCACTTTCTGTGGGTCAAACATTCAAGCACATCAGTCTATGGGGGCCAAACCTATTCAAACCACCATATCAGAGAACTTTGCATAGGGGTGTTTGAAAAACCTAGTTCCATGGAATCCATTAAAGAAAGAATATAGAAGCCAGGCATGATGGGAACACTTGGGAGAGTGAGGTAGGAGGATTGCCTTCAGTTCAAAACCACCATGGGCCGTAGAGTGAGAACCTTTTTTAAACAAAAGTATATGGACTAGAGATATAACCAGTGGTAACATACATGCCCAAGGTCCTAGGTTCTGTCCTCAGTACTACAGAGTCTTTGATGTAATGGACTTAACTTCTACAGATTTCAGCATTCTCTTGGAGGTCCTAGAAGCTGCAATCTGGGTGTTGAGGAGCAACTTTACTTTGTCCACATACATGGATAGTGCTACATATGTTAGTCCTTTTGCTTGGAGGATCATTATTCAAATTAGGAATCCAATTTAAAAGCTCAAAAAAGTAAAGAAATTAGCGTTTTCAAACTTTATTCCTGCCTCATTTTTTCAAATACCAGGGACAGTAGACTCATATTACCATACCTAATGTGTTAGGGTTTTATTGCTATGAAGAGACAGTGTGACCAAGGCAGCTCTTATAAAGGAAAACACTTAATTGGGGCTGGCTTACAGGTTCAGAGGTTTAGTCAATTATCACATGGTGGAACATGGTGGCATGCAAGCAGACAAGGTGCCAGAGAAGGAGCTGTGAAGTCTATATTTTGACCCAAAGGCAGCAAGGAGAAACTGTGTCCCACAGTGGGCATAGCTTGAGCTTAGGAGACCTTAAAGCTTATCCCTAGAGTGATGCACTTCCTCCAACAAGGCTACACCTAATGGTGCCACTGTCTGTGGCTATGGGGGGGTCATCATACCCAACTTAGTCTCATTGAAAAACAAAAAACATCTTTTTATTGTTGTTTGGCAACTATGAATTTCCCAAGAGAATATTCTCTTTGAAAAGATTGAGTTTCTTGGAGTAGGTAAAATATAAACTAAGGAGTTGAAGGATCTCTTGTGATTGGGACCTCTATCAAATAGATAATTTTCTGCCTCATTCATATCAGAATTTAGGGTTCATCGTCTTTGTTGTGATAACACTATATAAGATGTAACTGTCAGATACCTGTCTGCTTATAACAAAACTGAAAGGAGTGAGCCTGGTGGGAAAGCTAGCTTGTAGTCTCTCTCAGCCCCAACTCTTCACTAGAAACTGTAAACCTTTTGGCTTTCTTCCTCTTCCTGGTTCCTAGTTCAGACTATTCCACCTAAGCTAAGCCTTGCTCCTCTTTTGGCCCCTGGTCCTTTCTCACTACTCACACAGCTTTTACCACACCTTTGGCTGTGTCAGAGATGTCACATCTTTGAAGCTCTTTGGAGTTTTTAACATAGTATAGCCTTTTTTCTTCTGACTACATTGTCGATGTTTCCCGGATATGATGTCTGGCTGCTTCCTGTGGTGTGCATAGGATAGTTTAATTTTCAGTTAGAATCAGTGATATTATTAGTCTCAGGTAAGAGGTCTTTAGTTTGTATTATACATGTGTGAACTGATGTACTGTTCTTTGGATGATTTTCCATGTCATTTGAAATGTAAAGATTGGGATCTAGGTTTAGAGGGTTTTGTTTGGTTTTGCTATACAGTAGATCTGGTCATATGAAAAGTATTTCTTTTGTTTTGAGGCTAAGGAGCCCTGAATTATCTTCTTCATATTGTTTATCTGGAATTTAGGGCCCTTGTTTGTTGTTTTAACTAAGCTTGAAAAAAGACTTGTTGAGGAAATGGGATCTTGATATATTTCTAGTAGTATGTTGGAGACAGTATTCTAAAGTATTAAGTAGTATATCTAATCCTCTGAAGAGACCTGTTGTAGGATCTGCCTCAGTCAGTTTTTGCTTATATACTATGGTATATTTGACAGTCACTTTCAAATATTGGTATAATAGTATTATGGTTCATGTATCAAACATTGGCTAAAGAGCTATGAGTAGTATTTTAATTAGTTAAGCTAAAAAGAGTGTTATTTCCCTGGGTTGACATTTTTTTGATTGTAAGTAAACCTGTAGAAGAACCTAATTTATTTATATTTTCTACTTTGACAGGAACTTGATCTCAAAATAGCAATTAAGTCTTGTCGCTTAGAGCTAAGTACCAAAAACAGAGAGCGATGGTGCCATGAAATCCAGATCATGAAAAAGTAAGTGTATGCTATGACTTAGGCACTTCAGTTTCTGCAGCCCAGTTTCAGTAGCAGGGAAAGAGGTCAGGAGTCCACTTTTCTCAAGACCTTTTTGGGAATGTGATTTCGTCATTAAATATGTGTGTTCTATTTTAGACAGTCTGTCACATTACAGCTAAGGAAATTATAGTTTACATTAGCTAGATATCACTCTCAACCTGGCTCTTTAAATCTTGCTTTTGAATATTGGGCAACTTTGTGATTAGTATATAAAAATTTCTTTTTGTACTTAACTTTTATTAAATAATACATCCATAGTTTTGTAGTTATCCCAAAATTTTATAGCACAAAACTCTGAATATTTAGTATTTGTAGTTTGTGGCTGAGTTAACTGTGGCTCTAACTTAGGGCCTCTCCTGAGACATCGCCTTGGCTTGACTAAGGCTAAAGTTTTAACTTCCAGGGTCACTTATGTGGCTGCTGGCCAGAGGCAACAGTTCTTCAGTAAGGGTGCCCCTCTGTAGGAAATGCACACGGTTTAATAGCATGACAACAGGCTTCCCCAGAACAATGCTCTGAATGAGGAGAGCAAGGAAAAAGCTGACATTTCTTCAAAAGTTGCCTTTGAAGTCGGATTTCATTTCCCACTGCATTGTTAGAAATGAGTCACTAAGAAGATTGCATGTGCTTAAGGAGAAAAGAATTGAGCTTTTGAAGGGACAGTGGATATATTTTAACTTTAATAGTGTGCTCCCACGAGGAATATGCTTTACAGATCTATCATTCTTGTAGTTGTCGGCCCACCTCTGTTTTGTGTATTGCCCTATTTTGTAGATAAGAAGGAAGACACAATCACATAGCTGGTAGGCTGGTACTGGAGTTGAAGTAAGCATTTTCTGACTTGAGTTTTGTGTTCAACTCACTTTATTTTGACTTTCAAGCTTGGCAAAGTGGCAGGGTCACCAGGAAAAACTAATAATGTAAATTCTCAGATCCCATAATCAGCACTAGTTGTTTAGTTCCTGGGACAGGAGATGCTGTACTGTTTTAGGGTCTATTACATTGTGATGATGAGTGCAGAGATTAAGATTGTTATGTTAAAAGCCAACCAACCAACAAACAAACAGACAGAAGAAATGGGGCTAAAGAAGGAGATAAACAGTAAAGAGCACTTATTCCTCTAGTAGAGGACCCAGGTTCATTTTCAGCTTCTAGTCCCCACACGGTAGCTATCTCTAACTCGATTTCCAGGGGATCCAATGCCTTTTGCTAACATTAAAAAAAAAATTAAGAACTATTGAAGTCATTAAATAATGTGATTTATAATTATTGAAGCAAATATATTTGTATTTAAATTTAAAACTGGAATGAAATCTGTTTATTAGATTTTTAGTATTCCTTAGGGTCAGATTTAAATCTTCATTGACAACCTACTTGCCACTTGCCACATGATCTTATATTACCTAACCAATTTGTGCTTCAGTTTTCTCATGAATGATACTGCTTTGTTTTTGTTTTTGTTTGGGGGGGGGGGTTGAGACAGGGTTTCTCTGTATAGCCCTTTCTGTCCTGGAACTCATTCTGTAGACGAGGCTGGCCTCAAACTCAGAAATACACCTGCCTCTGCTTCCCAAGTGCTGGGATTAAAGGCATGTGTCACCACCGCCCAGCTATGAATGATACTGTTAGCAGCTAAACTTGTATTAAGATTATTGTGACATAAATTAGTTGATATATTGTAAAGAACATACTGTTTGGCACACAGAAATGTAACAGCAATAGTATTTTCCTTATAAATTTGTTTTAATCAGGCAATTCAGAAATTAATAGCCTTTTAGCTAAGATTAACTGCAGTACAATCAGAATTTAGAATTTTATAAATAAAACCAATCTTATCTCAATAGTTGTTTCAAATTCAGTCCTTCTTCATTGGAAATCATTTTTTTATTGTAACTTTTTTTCCTTGTTAGGTTGAACCATGCAAATGTTGTAAAGGCCTGTGATGTTCCTGAGGAATTGAATTTTTTAATTAATGATGTGCCTCTTCTAGCAATGGAGTACTGTTCTGGTGGGGACCTCCGGAAGGTAGTGTGGATGTTTTGAGATACTGAGATAGTAAATCACAAATCACATTAGCAGTTTCTGAGTCATCTGTGATCCGGTCATTGAGAACAAGGATAGATAGACAACTGTGATCCTGCCACCCGTTCTGTAAATACACCTTTATTGAAACACAACACTGTACATGTTTATGGCTGCTATGACCAGCTCTAGATGTGAGGAGTGGAACAGAGGTTATAGGACTTCCATGGCTTGACGTACTTAATATTTGACTCTTTACAGAAAATATTTGTTAACCTTTGTCTTAATGCTTTCTATTGCTGTGATAAAGGCCACAAACACAAGCAACCTGGGAAAATAGAAGTTTTTACGTATTCTGATCACAATTCATCACTGAGGAGAAGCAAGGCAGGAACTGAAGTGGCAATCACGAAGGGACACTGCTTACTGGCTTGTTCTTTATGGCTTGTTCAGCCTGCTTGCTTATACAATTCAGGGATACATCAACTGCTAACCATGAAAATGTCCCACAGACTTGTCTACTGGCCAGGCTAATAGAGGCATTGCCTCAGATGAGATTTCTTCTACCTTGTGCCAAGTTGGCAAAAAACCAAAAACCAAACAAACAAACAAACAAAACCCCTAATAACTATATCCATCCTAGGTTTGTTTATGGTTTGTTTGTTTGTTTTATGGTTTTTTTTTTTTTTTTTTTTTTTTTTTTTTTTGGTTGGTTGGTTGGCTTCAGTTTTTTTGAGACAGGGTTTAACTATGGACCCCCTGGTTGGCCTAAAACTCACTTTGTAGACCAGGCTGGCCTTGAGATCTGTCTACCTCTGCCTGAGTGCAGGGATTAAAGACATGTGCCACCATGCTTAGCCTAGGACGTGGTTTTTTGTTTGTTTGTTTTTTGTTTTTTTTTTAACTGATGTTTCCATGATGGTCATTTTAAATAAAAGTATTAACATTTGTGGGGCTTATTAAAAAATTTTCTTTTATATTATAATCATTCTTGCTATTTAATTTTAAATGTATTTCTTCGTCAGTATTTTCAATTTCAGGTGCTATTGCCCTCGGCTTTACTTCTTATGAGCCTTCTCATAAAATTTATTCAGCCTCAGTATGGATTTCGGGTTATTTTTTACCATTATATCTCCTGTCATTGTTACAATTTTTGAAACAGACTTTCAGTGTAGCCCATACTGGTCTTGAACTCATGGTCCTGCCTCATCTTTCCATGTGCTGGCTTTATAGACATGCACCACTATGCCCCAGTCCTTATAATTTCTTTAGTGTGACTCTTTTCACTTGAATAATCTCTAACAGTATAGTGACTGATGATTTTGCTGTTGCTACTCAGCAATAGTAGACTTCTTTTTTCTTTTTTCTTTAGCTACTCAACAAACCAGAAAATTGTTGTGGACTTAAAGAAAGCCAGATACTTTCTTTACTGAGTGACATAGGTATGTAACTAATATTAAAATACCATTGTGGTTTAATGCCCCTTTGGTATACAGAAACTTCTGTGTACTGCTTAGACGTGACAGAGAACTGTTTATACTTTACAAAGCACATGGATTTATAACATCTCTAAAAAATTAGAAATATCCATTTCTTAGGATGTTAATGAAAACTAGTTCATTTTGGCATTTGTTTATGTATGAAGGGGGTTGTTTGTTGTTTGGTTTTGGATATGTATCATTGTCTAATAGATGTTCCAATGATTACAAAAATGGTATGAAACAGCATTTATTTCATCCCTCTCACACCTCCCCTCAATACTGAAGTAGTAGTTTCGATTATAGAAGAATTGCATCTTTCAGAGGGATAGGTCCTCAAGTTATCTAGGGATGAAATTACTACTGAAAAAAAAATCCTAAAATAACTATGATTTAGACCTTTAGAGAAACCTCAAAAACCAAGAATTAATTTTCCTATGTGTTTTGGTGTTGCTTCTTTTCCTGGATCATGGGCAATAAAGTCTAGTTTAAGAATGTGATTTAAGGGTTACAGGTATTTCCACAAAAATTAATCATTCCATTTGCTTTTAATATCGATTCCAATAAATATAAATTATATAAATATAAATATATAAATTAAGTTATATATTATGTTTCAGTGTTTACTTGTTATTGAACTGTTGAAGAAAATCTGAATTACTCTAATGGTGATGCAGCTGTGATAGATCTTATGTAGGAGGGTGTGGGGGTGTTGTGGAATGTGTGGTACCTGGGGTGTTGTGGTATGTGTAGTACCTGGGGTGTTGTGGTATGTGAGGGTGTTGTGGTATGTGTGGTACCTGGGGTGTTGTGGTATGTGAGGGTGTTGTGGTATGTGTGGTACCTGGGAGTGAGTGTTGGTGCACACTCACAGGAGCATGCATCTGGAGGCAAGGGCAGGATGGCAGATGTTCTCATTTTTTTTAACTTGATTGTTTTGAGACAGGGTCTCCAACTGAACTAGAAGCTCCATGTTCCAACTAAGCTGACTGACTGACCAGCCAGCTCCTGAGATTTGCCTCTCCCCACTTTTAACCCTGTTGGGGTTATTGTTACACAAAGTCATCCTTGATTTTCTATGTGGGTGTCGGGGGTTTGAACTCAGGTCCTCAGACTTTCATAGCACTCGCTTTTATCCACTGAGCTATCTCCATAATGGCTCTGGACATAATTTTTGCATCAGTGTAGATCTATACAAAATATAAACTAAAAACTGACTGTAGCTAGACATGGTGGCACACACCTTTTATTCTAACACTGGGAGGCAGAGGAAGAAGGATCTCTGTGAGATCAAGACCAGCAGGCCAGCCAGGGCTGTGCAGTGAGACCCTGTCTAGGAGAAAGCTGAGTGCACAGGACCAGGCTGCAGTCCCAGCACTTGGGAGGAAGAACAGGAGGATGAGGAGTTAGAAGTGATCCTCGGCTACATAGGGATTCCATGCCAGACGGAGCACATGAGACTGTCTCAAAACACTAGCAATGACAACAAAATGTGGTGTGATTTTTTTTTTTTTTAAAGAGTATTTTCTGTTACTTCACAATACACTTGAAATTTTATTTAGGATCTGGGATTCGATATTTGCATGAAAACAAAATTATACATCGAGATCTAAAACCTGAAAATATAGTTCTTCAAGATGTTGGTGGGAAGGTAGGTGAAACCTGAAGAGCGTTCATGCTTATTGTTGTAGTCTCCCTGATACATTAAGTCCTTAGAGACTTTAGTGTCCTTATTAATTATATACACATAGTACTTTATAATTTTTCTATTGCAGTCTTCACTGAATTAAACTGTAGAGTTTTTTAAATTCTAGATTTATTATTGCTGTTGTTCTAGATATATTGTTGTTGTTCTTGCTGTTATTATTTTATGTGTATGTGCACTACATATGGTGCTAGTGGAGGACACAAGGGCATGAGAGTCCGTGGGTCTAGATTTACAGATGGCTGTGACCATTGTGTGACTAGAATTGAACTCAAGTTCTCTACAAGAGTAGCAGGTGCTTGTAACTGCTTGGCCAACTGCCCAGCCCCTGAACTGTAGTTTTGTGGTTCCATTTTTTTCTTCTCTATGGAACAGTGGCTTCTTAGAGAAGCATCTGTCTTGCTCATATCTGGACTTGAATGTTAACCTAATTGTGTAGGAAACTGCCAGAAGTTAAATAATTTGATCAAGGTTATATGATTAGCCAGGCATACTGCCTGACAACTGTGATACCAGCTTTTGGGAGGCTGAGGCAGGAAGGTTGATGTAAGTTTGATGGGCCAAGTGTGAGACCCTGTCTCAAAAATTAACAACAGATTACACATCTGAATAGTGGTCAGGCTGTCAGACTTAACACTTGTGTTGTTTCGGGAGCGCAGGTACTTTCCCATCCTCTCTCCAGTTTGTAAAAACATTGGTACCTTTCTTTTTTAAATTATGTTTTATTTATTTTGTGTGCATGCGTGCATGCATGTGCTGTAACTTGTATTCAGATAACAGGACAAGCTGCAGGAGCTAGTTCTTCTTCTCTCAGGTGGAACCTGGGGTTCAAACTCAGGTCATCAGACCTGATGTCAGGCGCCTCTATCAGCCGAGCCCTCTCAATAGTTCACCTTTTTATTGTTTTGCTGTGCTTAGACCCCTATACAAGGAATGGGAGCATCTGTCACTAAATTACACCCCTGCCCTACCATCCTGTTACAGATATCTCAGCAATTTAATTCATAGTATGTCTTCTTATTCACAGATAATACATAAAATAATTGATTTGGGTTATGCCAAAGATGTTGATCAAGGAAGTCTCTGTACATCTTTTGTGGGAACATTACAGTATTTGGTGAGACAATATTTCTTTTATTTGATTATTTAAAATTCTCCTTGTTATTTCTTAAGTAGTTCAAAACAATAGTAGCTCTTTTCTTACAATGTTGGCACTTAAAGCAATTTCTATTTTAAGGCCCCAGAGCTCTTTGAAAATAAGCCATACACAGCCACTGTGGATTATTGGAGCTTTGGGACTAGGGTGTTTGAATGTATTGCTGGATATAGGCCTTTTTTGCATCATCTACAGCCATTTACCTGGTAAGAAATGATGAGAACTTTGGCATAATTAATGGTAATGGAAAATTTTTGGTTATTTATTTTTCTGTTTCTTTCTATAGTGATGAAATTATCTTTTAATTCAGAATTGAATGAGATTACGTGGTGAGAAACTTTGAGAGTATTTGTGAGAATCAGGTTGTCAACTAATGTATCTTGGTTTTACAGGCATGAGAAGATTAAGAAGAAAGATCCAAAGTGTATATTTGCATGTGAAGAGATGACCGGAGAAGTTCGGTTTAGTAGCCACTTACCTCAGCCAAACAGCCTCTGTAGGTAAGTGTGGAAGACAGACAGTTTTGAGAGTGTCTGTTTCAGGTAGCATTATCCAGTAGACCTTTTCATGGGGATGAAAGCATTGTCTGTCACATGAGGTACATGCCTTGCTGGTGGAGGAGAGTAGTTAGTGTGACTGAGAAACTGAATTTTCAGTAAGTAGTAAATATAAATAACAGTGTGATTAGTGATTATTCTATTGGATAACAGATGTGGAACTGAGACTATTGCCAATCAGCAGATTGCCTTTGAAGCTAAGAAAGTCCACAGAATAGAGAACTCAATGCCTTCCCTGAAGGTTAAAGGCTGGACTTGGTTTTGGATTTGCCAGTCACGAAGTGATGCAGGAATGGAGGCTGGTTTTTATGGAAGAAATTTTGTTTCTTGTCATTACATGAATTATTTGAAAGTAAGATATAAACTGATACTGATAAGTCATGGCAAGGCAATGGGCAACCTGTAAAGTTGTCCGATTAATTGGAACATAATGATATTCACCTGGTTTTTATTAATTTTACAGTTTAATAGTAGAGCCAATGGAAAGCTGGCTACAGTTGATGCTGAATTGGGACCCACAGCAGAGAGGGGGACCTATTGATGTTACTTTGAAGCAGCCAAGATGTTTTGTATTAATGGATCACATTCTCAATTTAAAGGTCAGTTTTAATGGGCTGCCTTTTAGAATACCTGCATTGACTTTAACAGGTTGAAAATGAGCATAAATTTATTTTAGCTATCTTTTCCTGGTGTCCATTTAAAAATGAATGTTGTGTCCTTAAAGTAGATAATTTATTTCTTTAGCCGGGTTTTTCAGGTTGAAAAAGTAACTTTTATTCACCAGGTATAATTGTTGTCTCGAAGGCTTACTGCTGAAAAACTCACCCTTTGTATCTTTTTCTGAACTCTGGCTTGCTGGTTGAACTTAACTGTTCTGGCCCAAACTCTTCTCCAAGCTGACTAATTCAAACTGGCTTCTTTTTACTTCTGACTAAATTGTTCTACCTCTGGAAATCTGTTCTAATCTTCTTCTCATTCTTTGGCTCACTCTGTCTTCACCTGCAACCTGTGTTTATAAAACTGCCCAAGTAAAATTGCCTCCTCCTCTTTCTCTCTCTCTCCCTCTCTTTTCTGTCTGTTTTTGTGAGAGTTGGACATATCCTATCTGTCTCATTCTGTCCAATCTTTTTCTGGTTCATTACTTTGTCTGCCACTATATTAGCTGTCACTTTTCAACATGACTGCTTGCATCTACGAACTAACTTCACCCACATCGTTAAGGATTAATGGTGTGTGTACTAAGGGCATGTCTGTATTGCAGCCAGATCATACTGTAATCCAGAGCATGTCTGCATTCCAGCTGGATCACATAGACCTAGAAGGTCTTTGTATGTGATCCCTTGTCAGAGCAGCAATGCTGCTGGATTAAATTTCTCTACACAGGTGTCTTTGGGATTTTCCACTCATGACATTGATTGGTGCCATTACCACTTCATTTCTTTAGATTTACTTGTACTTGGTTTGGCTTGGTGAGAAGGCTCCCACTTGGCTCGCATCTGTATTAATACAGTCAGTGCAACATAACTGCCTCTTCTGAAAAAGTCTTTTTATTTCTATGTCCAAGAAACTAACACATTTCCCTTTTGCTTGACAAGTTTCATTTAAACTGATCTGCTTGTAATCAGCACATGACTCATACCTGAATCTTTTAACTTCTCCCTCCTCAGTCAGGACCATCTTGTCACTCACTGCTGCTCATGACATCAAACCCTTTGTCTCTATTTGTGCTTTGACACATTCT
Organism: Arvicanthis niloticus; assembly: GCF_011762505.2. NCBI lineage: Eukaryota > Metazoa > Chordata > Mammalia > Rodentia > Muridae > Arvicanthis > Arvicanthis niloticus. Next base: position 20,447 of record NW_023045974.1, on the reverse strand, counting down.
GTCCTTCTGCCCAGAATGATCTATGCTTTGCACGTTTCACCTGTGTTGGTCAGTATTTCTTCAGTTACTTTTCTTTAGGAGGTCTCTGTCACACCATTAGTCACTTATTATTTTCTATGTTCTCTAAGTATTTCTCACCTTTTATTTGCAGCTCTTTTTTTATTGGATATTTTATTTACATTTCAGATGCCATCCCCTTTCCCCATTCCCCACCCCCCCCCCGAAAATCCCTATCCCATGCCCCCTTTTTCTTTTTGTTTTTATACACTTTTTAAAAATGTTAATCAAAGGCTTTATAAGTTTGGTGTTGCTCAATCAGAAGTGTAACCTAATACCCAGCCTAGATATATCAACTATCTTTGACTGGTGGAGACACGTGAACAACTGCCTCCATATCCCCGCTCTCTTTCTCTCTCTTTGTCTCTCTCATCACCTAGCTTCTCCTCTCCTTCTTCTCCTCCTCTCCTTACTCCTTCTCTTCCTCTCTGTACCCCTCCCACCTTAGCTCCTCCTACATATCACCCTTCCTGTTAAAAAAAAACTTTTCTCTCAAAATACAATTAGAGCATAATTATGCCAATTTGTACCAGCGAGGTACAAGATATTCCTAATACCCAGTCCATCATTTTGTTGACTAGCCAGAACCTCTGTCATCTCTCCTAACTAAAACACTTAGTTCTGAACCTGGCTTTTTTCTTGGCTTTAGAATGAATGTCAGCTGAAAACCATCCACTCAAATCTTTTCTCTCAAAGTAAATAGCCAGGATTGGCTATGAGACTATAAGTTTTCAACCCTGTCAGAAATCCAGAGTGACTGAGTTAACTAAAATTGTGGGAAGCACAAAGCATAGCTTCTAAAACTTAGATGAGGGAACTTTTTAAATGTTCTGAGGAATTCATCTCCCAGCCTTCTGGCCCAGGATCATCTGACAGACCTTAGTGCTGCAGAATTATTAAGGGCTGATTACTCTGTCTAGGCAGATATAATCAGTTGACTATTCTGCAAGTGTGTCCTTTTCTGGACAGTAATTTGTCTGTAGATGGAAAGAGGCAATTCTTGCCTAGTGGCTGTCTCACCACAACTGGAGTAACTCCAAAGATGCTCAATTTCTTCTTAGAATCCAATACAGGAAGCTGTCAGGAGCAGACAGGTCTCTAATCAAAATGAACATTAATACAGAAATGTTTGTAACGTCAATTCTGTGGACTTCTGACATTTTGAAAACCAACTATCCATGTAAGGTAATCTGGACTGTTGTCTGTTAACTCCAGTCAGCTATTTTTAAATAAAATGTAGAAAACACCCTAACAATAAACTCCAAGCCATGAATTTGCTATAGTCCCTTAACTCATAGGCTAACCATCTCAAATCAGTTGAAAAAGTTAAAGAAGGACTGGGTCTAGGCTATTTGCAGCTTTTTATTTTTCTTTCTTAATGCTTTTTTTTATTAATTTTTGTTTTATTTATATAATGTATTTATATGTTTATTTTTATTTTCATATTTCTGTATTATATATTACATTTTATATATTGTATATACATTTCTATATAGAAATATACATTTATATATAAGTATATAAACTATATTACATTTATAAAATATGTATAATATATACCTATATGAATAAATTATTGTGCTTATTATACAATATATACTGTATATAAATTTTATAACAAAATATAAATATATATTAAAACAAATTATGTATATTTATACAATAAATAAATATTTATGATGATTTACTGATTAATTTGTTTTATTAATAGTTGTATATGCTGGCATTCAGTACCAAGAGGGCATGTATCAAGTTTTCAATACATACTTACTGATGTGAATGAAAGGTATAGATAGTTCTGTTATTACCATATGCCTGGAAACAACTTAACTTGCAATCATTTATTACTGACTATATAACAGAACTTTTAAATATTTTTTCCATTTTGTCTGAGAAATTTTTCCCTGGCTAGAAAATATAGGTATATACAGCACATGAAATCAGACATTTACTCATAAGGAATTTTAGTTTAAAATGTTTCTTTGATATGCATTTATAAATTTTACCTTTTATTAAATGTGAAAATTAATGAAACGGATGTGCTTATTTATTTTTACATAAAGAGTCTTGGCTGAGTATTTGATACTACAGGAGAGAATATATCATCAGCAAATTTTAGAGTTGGTTAATGCCGTGCTTTTATTATGATCATTGCTGAGAATGCTTCTTCACATAAGTATTCAGTACAAAGTGACAGACGTATATTGAAGAACATTGCAGAAATTGGAAATTCTGTTCTAATCTCAAACCAAAATTCATTTAATAATTTTTAAAAATTTTAAAAGAGCAAAAATTTATAGTAAATACAATCTAAACATAATAATTTGATACTGGATGAGAACTAATGGTAGGAAAATACTAAAAATCTTTGTTTTCTCTAAGTAAACCATTATGTTTTTATAAGGACAAAAGATTATATGTAGAGTAAAAGATGCTGCAGTCCATATTATGCAGTATTCTAAGATCTCAGCTCAGATAGTCCAAGAAGCAGTCATTGGCTTCATGTCAAGGGAAGGCAGGCACAGTGTAACTTGCATGTTTTTATGTTCAGAAACAAGATTCCAGTGATGTCACAATGTGACATTAATGGGTACCACTGAGAATGCTGTGAAGGATTATGCATTTGATTATATAACACTTGTTAGGGTACCAAATTCTTTGTGACCTGGAGATTCAGTTATGTGCTACTATATATGGTGTCATAACCCACAGTTTAAGGAGCTGAGACCCATAGTTAGGCTTTAAAATTGGATTGAGAACTCATAAATGTGTGAAGTCCAATCTTGACATCAACTCAGAGTAGGATTTTGAGGGCATATTGATTCTATTCTTAGCTGAAACTGAAGATATCTGCCTTCTGTTTTTGTTTTTCTAGATCATTACTCTGTGTAGCCTGGTTGTCCTGGAATTAATTGTAGACCAGGATAGCCTGAGCTCAGAGAGCCACCTGCCTTTATCTCCCTAGTGCTGTGATTAAAGGTCTGCACCACCATGCCTAGCCTGATCCTGGCTTCTTGTACTGTGCCAAAGAGAAATCATTCCTTGGTGTGCAAGCAGTGCAGAGCTTGGTTAGCCTCTTTTTTCTGTATTGTCATTAAAAATATTTAGTTGTACACACCTGCCCCTTCCTACCACCCAGCTTACACTAATCAAAGCATCACCCCTGCTTTTTAAAATAATTATTTTTAGATTTAATTTTTTGTCTTTGTTTTCTAGTTTTGTTTTGTTTGTTTGTTTTTTGAGAGAGGGTTTCTCTCTATAACCCTGGACTCTCTCTATAGCTGTCCTGGACTTGCTTTGTAGAACAGGGTAGCCTCAAACTCACAGAGATCTGCCTGTCTCTGCCTCCTGAGTGCTAGGATTAAAGGTGTGTGCCACCACCACATTCAGTTGACTTACTTATTTTATTTTATTTATATGAATGTTTTGCTGTGTCTGCAACATCTGCATGGTGCCTGGTGCTCATCATCTTCCTCTCTGAAGGGGTCTGTGAGCCTTTGCTTGCTGTAGAGTATGGAGAAGTAGTCCATCTCATGTCATTTGTGGTTCATAAACTTCCAGTTTACAGCACTACTATTTTCCTGTCTGTGAATCTTAGCAAATATTTACCTTCTCTTTATTTTGAGTAAATTGATACTTTCTCAATGCATCAATTTCAGGAGGCTGACAGAGGCAGACAGATCTCTGTGAGTTCAAAGTCAGTCTGGTCTGCAGGTCCAAGTTCCAGACCAACCAGGGCTACATTAGATGAGTAAGGAAATTGTGGAGTACTGTTCATAGAATTTGGGAGGCTTTAAGCATACTTCCTAGGCTGAAACTAGGATAAATTTTATAGAATTATTAATAGGGGAAAGAGAAGAGTAGGCATGGAAAGAGAAGAGAGATTTATAGGCAGGGGATACACTGAACAAAAATACAGGAGCATGAGCTACAATGCAGTTTACTGTGATTGGACATTTTTCTAAGGTATTTTTAGATATACTATACCAGGAAGGCATATGCTGTCAGATTTCATAGGAATAAAATAGTTGTTGAAACATTTTTCTTTAAGAAAACACTTTAGAGATTCTAAAACAGTTTATGCTTCAGGTACTAGAGAGATAGCTCAGCTGTTAAAGAATGTGTGTGACTCTTACAGAGGACCCAAAATCTCTTTTCAGCATCTACATCAGAGAGCTTACAAACCACCTGTAACTCAAAAAGGCAGAGGCAGACAGATCTCTTTGAATTCAAAGTCAGTCTGGTCTACATAGCAAGTTCCAGGCCATCTGTCTGTCTTCGCCTTCTGGGTGCTGGGATTAAAGGGGTGTGCTACCATGCCTAGCATAAATTTTTTTAAAAAAAATTTTTTTTACCCCCTTTGTGGTCCTAATGTAACTATGTCCTGAGTCCTTTATTTTGCTTGTATATTACTTTTTCATCATCCTGAGTGAGGTAACCCAGTCACAAAAGAACACACATGGTATGTACTCACTGATGAGTGGATATTAGGCAAAAAGCTTGGAATACCCACAGTACAACTCAGACCTTATGAAGCTCAAGAAGAAGGAAGACCAAAGTGTGGGTGTTTCATCCCTACTTAGAAGAGGGAACAGAATAATCACTGGAGGTAGAGGATGGGAGGGACTTTCGAGGGAGAGGGGAAAGAAAATGGAGGGGGGCAGGATTAGGTGTGGGAGGAGATGGACAGAGGGTCAGGAAATTGACCAGAGGTATAGCAGTGGAGAATGGGGGACTGGAAAGTCCCAGATGCCAGGAAAGCAAGAGGCTCCCAGGATGCAACAGAGATGACATTAGCTGAAATACCTTTTCATTCTTAGGCAGTCTCTTCAAATATATCTTTTTTTCTATTACCATTAATTATTCCAAAATTCTGATGTGTTTCTCTCACTGTGCCTTTGAGTGAGCTTGAGACTGTTGTCTTGTCCAACTCTGGCCTTGGGCAGATTACCCCAGGGTCTGGTTGCTTCAGGAGAATAGTACTGCTATTCCTGTGGAAAGAGAAACCAGCCTCTTCTATTAGATGATTGTTTCCTGAAGCAACATGAGGCAGTTAGAGTTCAGATCCAAGCTCTACCATTCATCGCTAACAAACTTAGAAGCCTGACCTGCCTTCTTAGAAGCCTGACTTATTCCTTTGCTAAAAGGGAGATCCGAGGCTCTAAGCACAGGGCTGTTGAGTGAGAGCTCTTTACTCTGTCGGTTTCATTTATGAGATATTTTGTAAGAGGGAGTATTTCATTCTAGGTCTGTTTCTTGAAATAAGTTTTTTAAAGTAAAATTTCTATTTTTTTATTTTGTGAATCCCTAGAACTTCAAAATGTTATTTGATAAAACTAATATTTGGCTGGGCATGGTGGTACATGCCTTTGATCCCAGGACAGGGAGGCAGAGGCAGGAGGATTTCTCTGAGTTTGATGCCAGCCTGGTTTACAGAGTGAGTTCCAGGACAGCCAGGGCTACATGGAGAAACCCTGAATCAATAAGCCAAAATGCACACACACACCCCCAAAAAAACCAACAACAACCAACCAGTCAAACAACACCAAACCCACAACCTTATATTGTTGTTTAGAAAAACAAATCTGAGCCTAGCTCTTGTAAAGTGTCATTTTGTAAGTATAGAAGGTTCTATTGCTTTGGAGAAGGAGTGAGCCTTATCTAGTCCCGAAGTAATTCCTGTGCTTAGATCCGCCCTTCAGTATCTTTCACAGAATTGCTATGTGATAAATGGTCAATAAACATGTTTTCTTATTTATACAGATAGTACACATCCTAAATATGACTTCTGCAAAAATCATTTCTTTTCTGTTACCATGTGATGAAAGTCTTCATTCACTACAGTCTCGAATTGAGCGTGAAACAGGAATAAATACTGGTTCTCAAGAACTTCTGTCAGAGACAGGAATTTCTCTGGATCCTCGGAAACCAGCCTCTCAGTGTGTTCTAGATGGAGTTGTAAGTTCTTTGGGGAGCGTAGGGGGAGCTGGGGATCAAGGTCTTGCTACATAGTCCAGAATGACCTCTAACTTCCAATCTTTCTGCCTCATGAAACTGAAATCACAGGCCTGAGCTGCCTGCACAGGGCTTTTTTTGTTTTTAGTTGACTAGTGTTTCTATTTATGGATTACGCTATAGTTATTCAATATATGTGTATACTCTGCAGTGACTAAACTCTAAGAGAAACAGTTTCATTTTCTTGGCTATTTCCATTTCTGTGTGTTGGATCGTGCAAACTCTTCATTTACTTACATTAAAATATATAACTATTATATAGACTGTAGTTATCCTTATGTCCTGTAGGAACTGTGGATAAAAATGTGATGCACACACATATAGCTAGGTGTTGTGGTACACACCTTTGATTCTCTACATTTGCCAGCTGGATCCCCGTGAGTCCAAGCCAGTCTGGTCTACTTAGTAGTTTCGAAGCCAGCCAGGGCTGTGGAGACAGACTGTTTCAAAAAAGGTTTTTTGTAACTTATATTTTGTTTCTTCTTATAGATGTATATATTGCATGCCATATAATATAACCATCTCAATTGTAACTCAGACTTTATAAAAATAAATTTAAATCAGTATAAAAATATTTCTATTCCTCATGTTCATTACCTGTTAGATTTCCATTCTATCCATCCCATTAACCTACTTTCTGCCTCTAGATTTGCATGTCTGTATGTGTATGGGTATGTCTTTGTGTGGGTATATACATTTATGAGTATCTACATGTACATATGTGCCTATGGGAGGACAAAGGTCAACCTCAGTGCCATTCCTCAACAACAATCAGGCTCTCTCACAGGCTGCAACTTAGTGATAAGGCTAAGCTGGTATAAACCGTGGCTTCTGGGGATCATACTCCGGTCTCCATGCTTGTTTAACAATACTGCTGGAACTGTTTTCCCAACTAGCATTATATTTTGAGTTTTATCAGTGGTACAGTGTGTGTAAACATTTTATTCCATTCCTGTTTGGCTTTTTTAAAAAAAGTCTTGCTATGTAGCCCAGGCTGGTCTCCTCATCCTGTCCTGTACTGAGATTACTCTGGCACCTAACCTTTTCTTTTTGATTACTACATAGTTTTATTCCATGGGTATAGCCTTTTGTGTTTGTTTGCATACACACCTTTGTTGTTGTTGTTTTGGCTCTTAATTGCTAAAACTAGAACAACTTTTATTATTTTCTGTTTTTCTTAATTTTTAGCAAACAAAATGATGGCGTTTGTTAAGCATTTTAATGTATATTTATTTACCATAATTTTTCATATACCTCCTTATCCATCTTGCCCTTCTTTTGCTGGTCTTCCTCTCCCCAAACAGTCCCCCTCCTGCTTTGTCTTCACATGAATTCCATTACCCCCTTCTTTCATACCTTCTGTATTTGTTATTTTGGGTCTGGTGATTATTTTTTACTTTGGACAATATATCTTTTTTCCCCCTAGAGTAAACCTTGGGCCCTAAGTCTATAAAGTATGATTGTGAGTGCACATTGACTTTGTTCATTACATTTCAAAGAAGGAAATGTGGTGCTTCAGGGTTTATAAAATTTTGCGTTTTCAAGAATCTTCAAATTTTGGTTTGTTTCTTTTTTAGAGAGGCTGTGATAGCTACATGGTTTATTTGTTTGATAAAAGTAAGACTGTATATGAAGGACCATTTGCATCCAGAAGTTTATCTGATTGTGTAAATTATATTGGTAAGTAGAGTCCAGTTAGTGGCTGAACTTTAATCTTGAGATGACATGATTAGTAGACATGGTCTTTTAATGTTTTTGTTTAGTGTCAGTATCTGAGGTTTTCATATGCTGTTAGAAGTAGATTTAGTGTAGTTTGGGAGGCGTGAAGGTAGAGTTAAATCACTATAGCTCCTTCCTGTAGAAGACCTCCCTTCCTAGGACTAGGGCTTTGTAGAGACAATGAAAGCCACTATTAGTTAAGCCTACTCTTTAATTGTTCTGTTATTATATGTATTCACACAGCTTATTTTATAAATTTCATGAAGCTGAACTAGCGGTTCAGGAGATAATAGCTATTTTTCAGAATCAGAAAATCCTGGTGGCCTGTGGAGGAGATGGAACTTGATTTAAAACTTGAAAGAAGTAAAGAATTAGGATTAGTAGAGAGAAAAGGCATATTCTTGACTAGAAAGAAACAAGGTTAAAATAAAAATGTACAGGAAAAATCTCAAGCTCCTTGAGAGAAGCAGTTATGTCAGTCATATGGTCCTTAGAGCTAGAGTCAGGCAGTAGATTCGTTTTGGCATTTATGAGATTAATATTTGGAAAGGAACTCACAATGAATGAAATATAGTGTCCTTGAAAGTAGCTTACCTCCCTTACTACCATCTCACAGTACAAGACAGCAAGATACAGCTACCGATTATACAGCTGCGCAAAGTGTGGGCTGAAGCAGTGCACTATGTATCTGGGCTGAAAGAAGACTACAGCAGGCTCTTTCAAGGACAAAGAGCAGCAATGTAAGTGGGTTTTTTTTGTTTTTTTTGGTTTTTTTTTTTTTTTTTTTTTTTTTGGTTTTTTGTTTGTTTTTTAAGCATAATGCCATGTGTATCATGTACTCAAGAATTATTCTTGCCAGGTTTCACTGAGCAGGATTGTGGACAAGGCTAAAATATTCAGCATTAAAAATTTTTTTTTAAAAATTGGAAGTAGTAGTTGCTGAGTGATCTCAGTTGAAGAAGATTGTTTATCACAGACATCACAGGGAGGAAATAGGTCAGCTATTTCTTATGAATTGATAATTAAAATTTAGGTTTTGGAGGTTGGATACTGTATGTTTGCAAATTGTTATTTAATGTTTGTGAATGTTAATTTTGTTCTGTTTTGCTATGGCTTAGGTTAAGTCTTCTTAGATATAATGCTAACTTGACAAAAATGAAGAATACTTTGATCTCAGCATCACAGCAACTCAAAGCTAAATTGGAGTTTTTTCGCAAAAGCATTCAGCTTGACTTGGAGAGATACAGTGAGCAGATGACTTATGGGATATGTAAGTGTCTGGCTGCAGTGTCTTTTTAAGGAATGTCTAGTCTCAAAACCATCTGCTCTTTTGTCTTGTTGACACATAGCCAGTTATTTAAATTTACATCAGAACAATACGCCGGATAACTTAAGTCATCAAACTGTTTTTGTTTTGAGGGTTAGCTCATTTAATCCCTTAATTGAGCAACTTCATAATTGTAGTAAAATTACTTAACTCTAGAGAAGATGAATAATACAGAAGAGACTTAAGACGGTGAATTTTAAGTCTTATTTTAAAAGGCATACAGCGTCTATACTAAGATGACTTCTAAGCAAATATTGCACTGAAATGTGTGCTTCCCCCAATTGGGGGACTGACATCAAGATCCTTCAGATAATGGTGGGAACTCTTGGAAGTGATTAAGTCACAAAGGAACCTTCATGGATGAATCGTTTCCTTTAACAAAAGGCTGAGAGAGATTCCCTTGCCCTTTCTGCCATGAGAGAACACAAAGGCAGCCATCTATGAGCCAAATCTTCTCAAGTTCCAACACTGTGGAATATTTGCCACATTTGGTTTTGTTCTAGCAGTGTAGCAGCTCAAATGGAATAACACAGCCAGGGGAATCTTAAATTAATTTTTTTCTGTTTAAATATATGTATGTACGTACATATATACATATATACATATGTATATATACATATACGTACATATATACATACATATATACAATTTCCAAGGTCATGTTTTTTTCTAATCCATCTGCTCTGGAGTTCTAGCTACTGTCTTCTTATTGTACACAGTCTTCTGACTCAATCTTATCTTCCCTCATGTGTTAAGGATTTATAAAGAATTAAAATTCAAATAAACTGAATTTGCTTACTTCATATCTTTTTAAAGGAAGTAAGTTCTGTTTATATTTTTATTTGACAAAATGTGGATATCTCAGAATATCTAGTTAGTGTCCAGTTGGTGGTCAGAAGTGTCTAGTTAGTGAATATGTTTATCCTCCAGTACTATTTCTGTGTTTGCATATTATAGGCATTCTTGTGAATGACAAAACATAACTATTTCATTAAAGCATCTTTAACTTGTTAGGCATACTATACAACTATTAACATAGTAAAATAGATCTAGTTGTGCTAGAATATTTAACAGTGACTGTCTTGTTACTTTTCTCTTGTAGTGCACAAGGCAACTTATAAAAGAAAACATTTAATTGGGGGGCTTGTTTACAGTTTCAGAGCGTGAGTCCATGACCAGCATGGTGACTGGCAGGCAGGCATGGCTCCAGATCAGTAGCTGAGTGCTTTTCTGATGCAGAGGCAGGAGGCAGGGAGAGCAAGACTGGGCCTAGCATGGGCTTTTGAAACCTCAAAGTCCACTTCTACCAACAATTCTTCCAGCAAGGCCATACCTCCTATTTTGAAACAATTCATCCTCTGGGAACTAAACATTCAAATATGCGAGCCTATGGGGGCCATTCTCATGAAACAACCACAGTGGTAATTAAATGGTGGGGAAAAGCATGCACAGATGAGATTGTCTTCCTTATTTGTGAGAGAATAGAAAATATATCTTGTAACAGTCACGTAGTGAGAACACTTGGAGTAGAGGGGATAGGTAGTCTCCTTTTTATACTTTTTATACCTTTTTATTTATTTTTACAGTACTGGAATTGAACCTAGACTTTTATGTTATTTTTGATACAAGGTTTTATGTAGCCTTGAGTGGCCTGGAACTGACTACATAGACCAAGCTGGCCTTGAACTCCCAGAGATCTGTCTGTTTCTGCCTCCCAATCTGGAATTAAAACATGTGTAGCCAAACTCAAAGCCTAGTGTATACTAGGCTACTCTTCTACTAAGCTACATTCCTAGCCAACATGTAATTTTTCTGAAACTTGTTTATGCATTGCTTTAAGCTAAGTTTTTTTTTTGTTTTTTGGTTTTTTTGGTTTTTTTTTTTTTGGAGGGGAAAAATTCATACTATTCTCCTAGAACTTCTATAACAGCTCTGTGGCCTAAAACAACATAGATATAAAAGCTCAGAATTTCAAGGCTAAAATCTAAAAATCAAGGTGCTAGCAATGCCATGATTCCTTTGAAAGTTGCAAAAAAATGATTACTTCCTAATCCCCTAGGATCACCAGCCGTGTTTCCTGTTGATTGGCTCATCACTTTAGTTGTCATCTAGCAGTCTCCTTTGTGTTTCTGTATCCCCCTCCTCCCTGAGTCTGTTCTCTCTAAGGACACTGGAAAAGACTCACACTGTGGGAAGGCCTAGCTTAGTCTAGTGTGCATACATACATAGGTGATTAACTTTATACATTGACCTATTTCCAGGGAAGTTACCTTCTAAGGTATTGGGCTTAGGAATATAGGATGCCTATTTGGGAAAGACACTTCCAGCCCATTGTGTAGCCTTGATGTTGATAGATACAGCAAGAAAGTAGCCAGGCTAATATTTAAAAGGATAATTATTTAAGGGGAAGCCAATTTAGACTTGATTTTTTTTCTTTTTCTCTCTCTTTTTTTTTTTCTTTTTTTAGCTTCAGAAAAAATGCTGAAAGCATGGAAAGAAATGGAAGAAAAGGCTATTCACTATTCTGAGGTAGAATCATTGAATTCATTCTGTGTGTTTGATGTCTCCATTAGAAATTATCCTTGATTTTGACATATAAAAAGTATTTATCTTTTTATTCCTGAAATATAGACAAATATCTTATATATGCTTTGAATAGAGAGGGGAAGGTTATTGTGGGCTATAAAACCAAAATCCAAAGGCACTGGGTAAACTTTTTTAGCTTCATTAAACTCCAGTTTCCATTTTATATATGCATATGTGCATATATGTATGTGTGTCTATATATACATACATATACATTATATATATATATATATATATATATATATATATATATATATATATATATATATATATATTAGGGGTGGCAATCTTTTCTAATAGGCTTGTGAACATTAAATGGAAGTCAGTAATGAGATGTATCCTTAGTATTTTTCTTACTGGTTTAAGTAAGATGGCTTCACATCTAGTTTAAATGGGACAGTTCTATTTATACCTGATGTCTTCTCATATTTATCAATAGTACTCTGTTTCATTCTCAAAACTGTATCGGTTTAGAGAACATACACCTCCCAAGGGAGGTATAGATCATTCTCTAGGTGGCATGTTCCTTTCTTCTGCATGTCCATGGTCTTTTGCACTCACTTTCCTTGGTGCCAACTCATACTTAACACTGAGGATGTGAATAGGCAGTTGGTATTGTGGAGCTGATATTGTAAAAAATGGCAGTGGTTTCAGTGACCACTTAGTTTGTCTTGTGAATGGCACTTCTGTTATTTTGCTTCTCCAGAGGCCAAAGTGAATGCTAGTAGTAGTTGACTGTGGTTAGAAGGAAGATGTAGGAATGTTATTATTTTTATTTTATTCATTCATTCATTCATTCATTCATTTATTTTTTTGAGACAAGTCTCACTGGTCTCAAGCCCTAGCTGGTCTGGAATTCACTATGTAGACCAAGCTGGCTTTGACTCACAGAGATACACTTATCTCTGCCTCCTGAGTGCTGGGATTAAAGATGTGCACCATTGCACCTAGCATAAGGTGTTTTTTATATGAAAGATTGTCAAAGCATAACAAAGCCCCCACCATAGCTGAGGAGCTATTAATAGTAATGGCTGCTGGAGGAAGGAGAGTCAGTTTTCTTTAAGGAGATGGTCCTTAGTAGTTTGACTATGTCCTATTGTATGGCCTCGCATTCATTAGTATATGATCATTACATATTGGACCCTGTGAAGTTGGGAAGGGTGAGAGGGGGGATAGAGGGGCAGATATGTCAGGAGTTAGGGGAAATAGTGGGGAGTAAATATCAAAATGTATTATATATACCTGTGAAATTCTCAAAAATTTATTAAATCATTATTATTGTTATTATTTAAATACTTTTTAACCAGTCTAGTGTGCTTTATACTGTAATACCAGCACTGAGGAAAGTAAGACAGGAGAATTACAAGAACAGCCTAGGCTATGTAATGCCACTGTCTCAGTAAATAAACAGATGGTTAGCTTTAACAGAATTTCTTGTGGTAGAATATTCAGTTCTGCTGCAACAGATCCTGCTCTCCCTTTCAGACCCAAGCCTTGTTTTATATGGTAGCAAGCCTGTCATTTTCTTGGTTTGTGTCATATTTTAGGTTGGTGTCATTGGATACCTTGAGGATCAAATTATGTCTCTGCACACTGAAATCATGGAGCTGCAGAAGAGCCCCTATGGAAGACGCCAGGGAGACTTGATGGAATCTCTGTAAGAATGTATCTGTGCTATTGGTCTTGAGTCTATAATTTGTGTTTTGTTCTTCCTACTTATATCTGGGTTTTTCTTACCCCTAATATATTCCTATGATATTTTTTTAAAAAACACTCATTTATTTTGTTGGGAAGAGGTGTCATGCAACACATCACAGTGTACATGTAGAGATCAAAGGACAAAATTGTGGGATGATAGTTCTCCCTTTCTACCATAGTAGGCCCAAAAATTAAACTCCGGTTGTAAGTTTGGTTGTAATCACCTTTACCTTCTGAGCCATCTCTCCAGCACTTAGAATATCTTAAAAGGAAGCTATTTCTTAGTCATAGGTAATTTGGGAAATAACTCTCTGGATTGTTATTTACTATTTAAAAGAAAAATCTTCTTTGTGTGTATGTGTGTTTAATATATATTTAAATTACAAATGATTTCCCCATATACTTCTCTTTTGGTCCAAGGTATAATCTCCTAACTCCTCTGTTGAGGTTAATTTTTCCTAAGTGTCTAGATTAGAAACTTCAGATTTTCTCTCTGATCACAAGCCATGATTTTCCCTCATTTGAATGTTCTCGCGCATGGGTATTACATTTGTGGTGGAAGAGCAGAGCAGATCTGAAGCATATAAAAACTTTTATGTTTTGGAAACTAGGGACATGTCAAAGCACTTGCTGCCCAAGCTTGAGGACCTGAGTTTGAATTCCCAGAACTCAAATGTGAGGCTAGGGTATGCTATCAGGTCTGCAGTCCTTGTGCTTCTACAGCAAGGGGGACACACGCTGGAGAGTTGCAGTCCAGCCAGATTAGCACAGGCAGCAGCACACACCAGTGACCTGACTCACGTAGCCAGCAAGGACTGACACTCAAGGTTATCTTCTGACCTCCTCACATGGAATATGCAAGTGGACACCCACATACAGAGACACAATTGGGTTTTGTTTTGTTTTGTTTTAAAGCTCCAAGTTTTAGGGACTTGTATTCTTACTATTCAGTGAAATGCTCTGTAAAATATTCTTTGATGATCTGTACTTGCTAAAAAATTGGATCTTGTCCTAATAACCAATTATTATTCAAGTCATGTATTATTAATCATTAAGTTACTTCCACATACAGAAAGGTTTTTGGTTTTCTCTTTTGTAGGGAACAGCGTGCCATTGATCTCTATAAGCAGCTAAAGCACAGACCTACTGGTAAGACTTCAATCACAGGATTTAAAGGTGTTTTAGGAAACACCCTCACTGAACAGGGTGGCTGGATTCAAATCTTTAATTTCATAGTAAGATCCTGTTTGGGGATTCTTTGTGCAACATTTGAGGCATAATAGCTTTATATTTATAAGATCTTAAAAGATTAGAAGGGAAAAGTAATAAGGATATTGAAGTGGAAAGTTTTAAAATGAAGTGAAAAGAAAGTAGAGAAGAAAAAAAGGGAATTTGGCACTGGATCAGTGAGTTTAGATTCTCGACACTCACATAAACACACACATGGCAGCACACCCCTGTGGTCCCAGCAGTACTGGGAGAGCAGAGACAGATGGGTTCCTGGGTTCAGTGGCCAGCCAGTCTAGCTGAAACAGCAAGCTTAAGATTTAGAGAGATCCATTAAGGGTGATATGTGAAGGTGACTCTCTCCCCAACAAAAAGGAAGAAGTACATGCGCGCGTGCGCACGCACATACATACACACACAGGGGAAATGCTGCTTAACTTAAGAGAGCTTGGAAAGAATTCAACAGAATGGGTTCTGGGTGGGATGGAAAGAGAAAAAGCTGCAGTCGATGCAGAAGCAGTTTGTTCCAAAAAACCTTGCCTTCACCAGCACTGGTCACTGCGCATATCCTCAGGGGACAGTTCATATTGAACATTGCCAAATCCCATTATTGTTGGGAGGAATGTAGGTTGGAAACCAGAAGCCTTGAATTCTAAATTGGATATTTTACTGACTAATCTCCAGTACATCTCCATGTTTCTATTCTCCTTTTGTGCAAAACAGTCAAAAACTAGCCTTCTAACTCTGTAAGCTTTGGCAGTGTATTTGAGAACATATCTATGAAAATACTTTGAAAATAATAAGGTGGTATATACATGGTAATCACTTTTATTTAAAATGTATTTATTTTGAAGGATTACATAAGTAATAAGGGGTATCTGTGCCTGGGATCTATTTATTATTTTAAAAGTTTTATATAACAAAGTTTTCAGGTTTTAAATTTGGAAAATTATAAACATATAGCAACTTTATATAATACTTATACTGTTCTTAAAAAACAACATGCATGAATGGTGTACTTTTTTTTGTTTTGTTTTTTTGAGATTATATTTTTATTTTCTGTGTGTGGGTTTTTTACCTGTATATATATATCAGTGTACCATATGTGTGCAGTGCCCATAGAAGCCAGAAGAGAGTGTTGAATAACTAGACCTGGTTACAGGTGGTCATATAGAGGTTCTGAACCTTGTGTCTGCTCAGTGAGACTGTATGTGTGTGTAGAGAGAGAGAGAGAAAGAGAGAAGAGAAAAGAAGAGAGAGGAGAGAGTCTTCTGGGAATGAAGCTAGTCAAAGTTTCTGGAATGATTAAGAAAGGACAGATTTTTTTTTTCTTTTTCTTTGTTTTCTCTCCCCCATCCCCTCTTGCAGTAGTGGGTGATCCAACCCAGAGCGTTGTATATGCCCGGCAGGTACTGATCTTCCTCTGTGCTCCAGTCCCTCAAGCTTCCCAAACCTCTTTTGAAACTCCTTGCATAGTTTTCTTCGGGGTAATACAGAAGAACACTGAACGAGAAGAGTTTGCAGTTAGTAGCAAGGATAAGCAGTAGTGATGTTTTTGTTTTCAGGCTTATTCAGGAAAACACTGGGATGATACATCAGCAATTTTCTGCTCTTCTAAACTCAAATTGCCATTTTCTGAAATAACAACACCTGATGCTAGTAGTTTTAAAAACTGAGATAGTGTCACTTAAAAACTCAGTGTAATCAACAACCATCCCATTTGAGGACATTGCCAGATGCCAGTTGGCTTTAAGTTGAATTTCAGGTGTCTACTGATCCTTTTTATTAGTACTTCAGATTTGGTTTAAGTCAGCATTTTTTCAGATGGAATTTTTCTGAGCTATAAACAGACGGATTAGCATGAAATGCGAACAACCTGTTAGGGCAGTGAAAGCCTGACTCACTGTTCTAAGTAAGCAGGTTAGTCATAGTAAGAGAAGTAGTCTCTTGGCCAAGGGCATCTGTGTCAGAATTTGGGTTAGTGTGGGTTAAATCAACCAGACAATTCTTTCAAACATAGACAACGTAAGTCTCTAAGGATTAAACATAGAACCTTGCATAAATTTACTTTTTAGAAGATATTTATATCTGTATCCCATTTGTGTAGCGGGAAGAGGGAGGACATCAGATTCTCCTGGAGATGTTAAAAGCACTTGTGAGCCACCTAACTTGAGTGCTGGGATATAAATCTGGGTCCTCTGAGCAGCAAGGACTCTTAACAACTGTACCTAGCCTTGTAACTTTACTTTTTGATGTATAGTTGTCATTGAACTATACTTCAATGTCTTAGAATTTATAGTTAATTTAAAAAATTTTAAAGCCACATGTTAATTTAAATGGTGTATTTTTTCATGGAGGAGATGCGAACAGTCGATTTACCCAAATAGGACACCAATGACAAGACAAGTAATGATTTTGTCCTGGTCTTGTTGACAATCTGAGTTTCATCAGTATTACTTAGAGGAGCTTCAGGAGCTACACTTCTGAAGAAAATCACTCCTCTTTCTGTCTCTCTGCAAGAGATAACCTCTTTCAGGTTCTTGGAAAGGGGTAAGGCCTCATGTACCCCTTTCTGTTTCATGGCAGACTGTTAGTGAGCCTAGCCTTACTATGTAATCACAGCTTCAGAGAGCTCGCTAAGGCAACAGCAATGTCACACTTCAAGAACAGTGTTCTACAACAAATGGAGAAATTTTGTAGACTACTTGCAGTGTTTTAAGAGTCTTAAGGAACTTCCTGTTTGGAAGTTGATGTGTTCTGCAACAGAGAGGTTATAAACTACTAACTGAAATTGTTTCTAGATCACTCATACAGTGACAGCACAGAGATGGTGAAGATCATTGTGCACACCGTGCAGAGTCAGGACCGTGTTCTCAAGGAGCTGTTTGGTCACCTGAGGTAGAAAAATTGCTTTATTCCTCCTAAATGCCAGTATATTTGCGTTCCTTTAAAATTATAATACTCTTCTTTGGTAAATAATTTTGTCAGTGTCTTACAAAACATGGTGATATGTAAGCCCTGAACATATGTGTTACTTTTTATTTTATTTATGTGTATCGGTGTTTTGCCTGAATGTTTGCTCCATGTGTGTGAGGCCAGAAAGGGGCATATGATCTTCTGGAGCTGGAGTTACAGATGGATGTGACTGGGTGCTGGGAATTGAACCCAGGTCCTCTAGAAGATCAGCCAGTACTCTTTACCTCTGAACTATCTGTCTGGCTCCTGCATCCGTTGCTTTTGAGATCATCCATTAAATAGGATGCTGGTTGTGCTTTGTTTCCTCTGGGTTTGGGTGGCATGTGTTACACAGTCTTGAGGGATGTGACAAGTATCTGACACTGACTCAATCCTTCCAGCAAGTTGTTGGGCTGCAAGCAGAAGATTATTGATCTACTCCCCAAGGTGGAAGTTGCCCTCAGTAACATCAAAGAAGCTGACAATACTGTCATGTTTATGCAGGGAAAGAGGCAGAAAGAAATTTGGCACCTCCTTAAAATTGCCTGTGTAAGTAATTATTAGTGAATGTAATACTGAGTTACTGTTATTTTCTGTCATTTTCTGTCAAAGAGGGTTTTTTTTTTTATCACTTATGGTATGTCCTTTGAATATTTATACTTTATATCGGATCCACCCATTTCTTGTTCAGTGTCCAAGTAATTAGAGATAGGGTGTTTGTATTATCACTCTCCTTTCCAGTCGTGCTGCTGCTGCTGCTGCCAGTGCTGCTTGTGGTGGTGGTGGTGGTGGTGGTGGTGCTGCTGCTGCTGCTGCTGCTGCTGCTGGTGCTGGTGCTGGTGCTGGTGCTGGTGCTGGTGCTGGTGCTGGTGCTGGTGCTGGTGCTGGTGCTGGTGCTGGTGCTGGTGCTGGTGCTGGTGCTGGTGCTGGTGCTGGTGCTATGTCTGTGCTTTTGTTTGTTTCTTTTGAGACAAAAGCTCTTTCTAGCCTAGACTAGAAGCTAAACTACTTCACAGCAATTTTCCTGCCTCCCAATTGCAATTAGAAGTGTGAGCCACCACACCCAGCTCAGTCCCCTCTTTTACAGTTTTCTCTACCCTGTATCACTATGGTTGCCCAACCCAACTAGGAGTAAATGCGTCTAACTTGTTAATAGGTCAGCCCTTGTTCAGCTCTTCCCTTCCTCCAAACAAAAGCTGGATTAGAGGAATTAGATTCATTTAGTTTTAGTCTAGGTAGTTAGTTACACTCAGTTTTAGTCAATGAAGAAAAGGGACCAGAGATGGTATAGTTAGTAGAGGTGAGAATAGTTTTGTTTACAAACTGTCCAGTTTTTGTACAAGTAATAAGCGAATTATAAATCTTAAGAGTATGGTTTTTTTTTTTTTAATGATATGAATCAGAGGTGCTTGCCTGCAACTTATTGTGTGTGTGTGTTTGTGTTTTTTTCCTTCAGACACAGAGTTCTGCCCGCTCTCTTGTAGGATCCAGTCTAGAAGGCACAGTAACCCCTCCAGTATCAACATGGCTACCCCCCACATTAGCAGACCGTGAACATCCTCTGACATGTGTGGTAACTCCTCAAGATGGTGGGTTTACTTTTGTAACAATAGGCAGTTGTGTTTTAGGGAAAGGGCAGGACAGGGCAGCAAGCATGGTAGTTAACAGTGCCTTCAGACCAGGGCTCAGTTCTGACTATCTCTTTAATAGTGCTGAGTAATGTTTTTTTCAGTGTTCATATATTGTCACTTTAAAATGAGAATTACAGAATTACTGTGAAAATTCAGTTGAACATTGTGTGTAAATGCTTGGAAATGAATTTCAGTAAGTGTTACTAATAAAGTGTTGACTCAATCCAAGCTCTAAGCCATCTCTGTTCCCACATATCAATTTCCTTTACCCAGACTGTACTCCTTCCTTAACCACTTATCTCAGCAAGAAGTTAACACTTTTTTCAGGTTTGTATTTTTTAGTACTCAAGTTCTCTTTTAATATAGTAGTGAGGTCTATTTCTTAAATTTAATTTTTTTAGTTCTTTAAATTATTTGCAAATAAGAACTCAGATTTGCAGCCCTGCATTTGGTCTTTAGTTCCTGCTCTTCTGCCAAAAGCTGGATGACTGTCCATCTGTTACCTTCTCAGCATAAGGTGTGCCGTCTGTCTATCTGTTACCTTCTCAGCATAAGGTGTGCCGTCTGTCTATCTGTTACCTTCTCAGGCATAAGGTGTGCCGTCTGTCCATCTGTTATCTTCTCAGCATAAGGTGTGCCGTCTGTCCGTCTGTTACCTTCTCAGCATAAGGTGTGCCGTCTGTCCGTCTGTTACCTTCTCAGCATAAGGTGTGCCGTGGTCAGGAGGCTCTTTGCTAGCTTGTGTACTGTCGATTCTCTCACAACACACGGAGCCTCCACAGCACCGAGCACTTCTTGGAAGTCTGCCCATAACTGAGTTTGCAGACATGCACTCACGTTACATGGCTGCCCAGGAGGTTCACGCAGTGGCATACTCTACTGCTTTTATGAGAGAAACAAGCACATGGCAGGAAGGCAAGCTGATCCCAGGTATTTCCTTGTTGAAAGACAGCAAGCTCCAGGGTAGACCTCAGGGTCACTAGATAAGTGGCCCAGTATGAATACAGAAACAAGTATAGTGGATGGTTGTGGTTTTACAGACTTCAGAAAATTCTCTGTTAGAACTGAAGGAAGTACAGTTTAGTGCATCCTAACCCTTTGTTTTCATTAAAGGCATTCAGGCTCGGTAGGATCTATCCCAAATAGCAGCTCTATAGGTGACTTCCAGTCTGAGCGTGTGATCTGTTTCCAGCAGGCATATCTGATCAGAAATACATTTCCTGATAAACGAA